>NC_142579.1:39399375-39702500 GCF_041283825.1 Pyrus communis | reverse complement strand
TATCAACAACCAAACGAAGAAGGTGGGCCGAGTGAAACGGAAGAATCAACTCCACAATCTCAACTCCGAAGGTCAACAAGAGCACGGAGACCAAATCCCAAATACGCCAATGCAGCCATAATTGAAGAAGCAACAGAACCTGAGACGTTCGAAGAAGCATCGCAGAGTTCTGAGTGGATGACAGCTATGAAAGAAGAGCTTGATGCACTTCAGCAAAATCAAACTTGGGATCTCGTGCCAAAGTCAAGAGATGTGAAACCCATATCCTGCAAGTGGGTTTACAAGATAAAGCGTCGTCCAGATGGGTCAATCGAGAGGTACAAGGCACGATTGGTAGCTCGTGGTTTCTCTCAACAGTACGGACTAGACTATGATGAAACGTTTAGTCCAGTAGCGAAGCTTACAACAGTGCGAGTCTTACTTGCACTTGCAGCCAACAAAGACTGGAATCTGTGGCAGATGGATGTGAAGAATGCTTTTCTTCATGGAGAGCTGGATCGGGAGATCTACATGATCCAACCAATGGGATTTCAGAACCAAGATCATCCTGAATATGTGTGTAAACTGCGGAAAGCACTCTACGGATTGAAACAAGCACCCAGGGCGTGGTATGGTAAGATTGCTGAATTTCTAACACAAAGTGGTTATTCAGTAACACCTGCAGATTCCAGCTTGTTTGTCAAAGCCAATGAAGGAAAGCTAGCTGTCGTGCTAGTGTATGTGGATGACTTGATCATAACCGGTGATGATGAGGCAGAAATTCTTCGGACGAAGGAGAATTTATCAGTCCGTTTCCAGATGAAGGAACTTGGTCAACTCAAGCACTTCCTTGGTCTAGAGGTTGATCGCACACAAGAAGGAATATTTCTCTGTCAACAGAAGTATTCCAAAGATTTATTGAAGAGGTTCGGAATGCTCGAATGCAAGCTGATCTCTACACCGATGGAGCCAAATGTCAAAATGAGTGCACATGAAGGAAAAGATTTGGAAGATGCGACGATGTATCGACAATTGGTAGGTAGTCTGATCTACTTAACCTTGACTCGACCTGACATTTCTTATGCAGTTGGTGTGATGAGTCGGTACATGCAAAATCCAAAGAAGCCTCACTTGGAAGCAGTTCGACGAATACTGAGATATGTGAAGAGTACAATTGACTATGGTCTTTTGTACAAGAAAGGTGAAGACTGCAAGTTAGTTGGTTACTGTGATGCTGACTATGCAGGAGATCATGACACCAGGAGATCAACAACTGGGTATGTGTTTAAGCTTGGTTCTGGAACCATCTCTTGGTGTAGCAAGAGACAGCCGACGGTATCATTGTCAACCACAGAAGCAGAGTATAGAGCAGCAGCAATGGCAGCTCAAGAGAATGTATGGCTGGTACAGTTGATGAGTGATCTACATCAACCAATAGATTATCCAGTACCATTGTACTGTGATAACCAATCGGCCATTCGCTTGGCGGAAAATCCAGTCTTTCATGCAAGAACTAAACATGTGGAAGTGCACTACCACTTTATCAGAGAAAAAGTTCTACAAGAAGAGATTGAGATGAGACAAGTCAAGACGAATGATCAAGTTGCGGACTTGTTCACAAAAAGTTTAAGTACAGGCAAGCTCGAAAATTTTCGCTGTTTGCTCAGCACAGTGCAAAGAATGAGAGCTGACATTGAGGGGGAGTGTTGAAAATCAATGTCAAAGTTAGGCAAGGAAAGTTAGTCAATGTTAGGTATGATTGAATAAAAATTATTAGGTGCAATTAATGTGTTTTGTGTGGTAATAAATAATCTTAGTTTAATCATTTGGTTTGCTATAAATACCTAAGTTCTCAAGCATTGTAAATCATTCAAAGAAAAACAAAGCCTAGAGCTAAAGAAGAAAAGCTTTGCTAATTAGTTTGTTTTGTGAGCTTTCTTTAAGTGTGTGCTCTATTTTCTTCTTCTTGGGATCATTAGAGTTATCTTGGATACTCTTCTTATTCAACAGAGAGGTGGGTAAAAGTAATAATAATATTAGGCCAAGGGCAGTAAAATGGATGTCCTCCAAGATGAGGTTGATGCAAAAGATGACCAACCCAGATCTCGCGCCAGCCGGTACCACTGAAAATCATATACTTGCAGCTGCTGGGAATGCTGAGCATAAATTCCAAGTTGTACAGCATCAAGAAAATAGTGATCAAACCAGCTTTTCCAGAAATAGCAACAATACTACTCCAGATGTTAGGGTTTGTTCTGATTGTAACACCAGCACAACCCCACTTTGGAGAAGCGGCCCTCGCGGTCCCAAGGTAAATTAAATGATGTACTTACTGTCTATAAAATATTCTATGTTGTAAAGACTGTAAATCTAAACTGCACACTCTCATCCATAAATAAACATGGCTGATGGTTCAAAATTATAGTCTGACAGTAAGTGATAAGGCAAATATATGTTGGGTAGATATAATATGTTCATGAATCAAGTATTCAGCTGTGTGCATATGTGTGTTGTTTCAGTCACTATGCAATGCATGTGGAATCCGACAGAGGAAAGCTAGAAGAACCATGGCAGAGGCTGCGGCTGCTGCTGCAAATGGGTTTGTAGTCGGCGCCACTGACACTTCATCTGCCAAGGGTAAGGTGGCCAACAAGGAGAAGAAACCGCGCGGAAGCCATAGTACTAATGTTACACGATGCACGAACAAGAGCAAGCTCATTGTCACCGACACTGCATCAGTACCTCCCAACAACAAAATTAATAGTAATAATAATAAGATTTGTTTCAAAGGTTTGGGTTTTCAACGAGTGTTTCCTCAGGATGTTGCTGAAGCTGCAATCCTTCTAATGGAGCTGTCTTGTGGCCTAATCAATCACTCTTAATTTTCATATTCCATTACATTTTTGTTCTCCCTCATCTTTTAATATCGAGGATTTTGTTTTGTTTTCGTTCCTTTTCTGTGGTTTTACTAGAGTGTAGGTTGGGGTAATAAAACCAAAGAGTTACTTGAAGAACATTAATTTGCTGAAATTGTAACTGTAATTTATTTTACGCATTGGTAAACTGTGAGCTATTGATTAATGGTGGAAATTAGCACATTTGAACGAGTAGTCAAGTTAATTAGAGCATTGAGTCTCTATCTTAATCCAAGTTTGAATATGGTTTTTCTCATCAATTTAGATTAGATTAGTATACCACTTCTCTTAAAAACTAATGACATGTTACTTACAGGAATGAAATGAATGAAAATCATTTTGGATTTTTGAGTTTCATGTGCTTACTAATGCATATAGAATTTAAAAAAAAAATTTATTTCATAATCCAATACTAAAAAAGTAGAAAACACTCCTTGCTTCTTCAAATCCTAAATTTCCAATTCTTAACTTCTCTCGTTCCTATTAAGTAAAATATTGTCATAGACTCATATGCACTGTTTTAAAAATACCCCGTGTAGTGCCACCTAGGCGCTAGGTAGTTTGCCACTGTCCCGATTAATGCCTAGACATTTGAAATTTTAGAAAGGGGGCCTAGACCTATTGAGGCGCCCGCCTAAACACGCTTAGATTGCGACTCATTTAGACAGAAAATAGATAATTTTCATTTTGCATTTTCTTTTTAATAAATTGTAAGAGAGTTGTTGAATACTTAAATGAATACACATTATATTCTTGTTCCCTATGTTTACATTATGTTTCAATACTTCATAATATATGTCATTCTATTTTGTAATTTATAATGTAATTATATATATTTTAAGTATAAACAAACACTTATTTACAGGACATATAATAGATTTACTTAAATCCGTTTAGGCGCTAGACCCCAGTTCGCCGTTCGACTAGCGCCTAACTTCTTTTAGAACCGAGGTCATGTGTAATGGGCGGTGCTTATTGAAGATAAGAGAGTTAGAAAAGTAGGTCTAAAAGAAGGTTATGAAATTGAGCTCATGAGTGGATGTCATCAAATGAAATGAAACCTCTCGGCCCATGGTTCATGTGATCAAAGACGGTCAAAGATGATTCCATGGTAATTAAGAGATGCAAAAATGTTTCTGTGAGTATTTCTGACATATAGAATTTCACCACCAATTGATCACTCTTTTACCAAAAAAAAAAAAAAAAAAAGAAAAAAAAAAAGAAAAGGTCAAACTGAGCCTAAAACATTACGACAGTGACCTAACTTCCCTCGTACCAATTGTAAGAATTCTAAGGAGTTTACAAATGCACCTACCCTTTGACTAAAACTAACTCCACGTTCATCAATCTTATGTTGAAAATTAGATCTTGAATGTAACTTTCACATTTAGTCAATACATACTTTATTATCTCTAAGGGGAGTAGGTTTTATTCAAGCAGCTGTAGAAAATTTGCAACAATACAAGTTACATAGCTGATGTGTATGTATTTATCAACAATTGGGTAATTGTGTCTAGTCTCAAATTTTGTATTCAATTACAAATTGTAAGTAATTGAGTTAAAATCGTTTGACTATCATACCATCACTGATATTAAATATAGTTATAATTTGAGTAATTGTGTAATTGTAACTGTCATGCAGTTATTTTGAGTTGACCGTTTAACAAAATAGAGTAAAAAAAATTTAAAATTAATTTTTTTCCCTTGTGTATGAGGATGTTGAAACAATGTCCTTTTTAGCCAAACTATTTAGTACTACGGTCTAATGATATTCTTCTTCACTTCTTAGTAAGAGGTATTAAGTTCAATTCTTGTCAAATGCGAAGTTATACCACATTATTATGTTAAGTCCATTACAAGGCTTAGCCCACTTTACCATCCATTTTAGTGTAAATACTATCGTTTGTTAAAAAAAAAATATATATCATTCCAACAATGCCATTACCTGCAATTTTTTTTTTTCCTTTTTTTCTTCATTTCCAAAATTGTAAATCCTTTTTATTTCTATATTGTGATAAAATTGTGGATACCAAGCATTTTCCACGCATGCCACCGCAACCTAATTTTAACTCTGAAAAGTACACAGTGTGGATTCCCCCGGGGATTAAAAACTGGAAAGGTTGAGACCAAGTACTAGATTGTCAGCCACAGACATCTCTCTCCTCTCAAGGATGATCCCTTGTTTTTTATTTTACCAAATTTACCCCACCACCAAATACAGTTGGCCCCACCAAAATGTAAATCTGGCAATTAATTACAAATTTGGAATTGGAATATTCAACCAAATTTCCGTTACCACAAATGTTCCATCATTATTCATCTGCTTAGATCTAATGACGTGTTTATTAATTCGTAATCAAATTGAGCGGAATTGGACTGAGAGAGAATTGGATTGAGGATAAATTGAAATGAAGTGGAATTAGAATCAGATTCCTGTTGAAGTTGTTTACTAAAACTGTCTGGAATCGGAATAGGAATAATGTTGAGTCTATATAAATTATTTACTAATTCACTTCAATCGGAATGAAAACTAGGTTGATTACTATATTGCCCTTACATAAATAACTTATTTTCATACTAATTAATTAAATTAAATTCTTAATTAAATTTATATAATAAAAGTCATCTATATAAGCATATATAAATGGGTTTTATTTATTTATTAAAAGATGGCAAGAATGATGTTGAATCTATATAAGTTGTTTACTAATTCACTTTAATCAGAATGAAAAGTAAGTTGATGACTAAATTGCCCTTGCATAAATAAATTATTTTCATACTGATTAATTAAATTAAATTCTTAATTAAATTTATATAATAAAATTATCTATATAAATATATATATATATAAATAGGTTTTTATTTATTTATTAAAAATGACATAATAAGTGTCAAATGAAGGTAATGTTGGGATGATAAGAAACAAGTGAGGGCATAATAGAAATAAAAGATGCATTCCCGATTCCCTTACCCTCAAGGAATTTAAATACCTCACAAAACTAGGGAATCCCGTTCCTCCAATTTCAGGAATTAGATTCATTGTTTCGTGTGGGCTCCACCACTTTTTGATTCCTTAATATTTAGTAAATACTGGAATACTCCGTAATCGAAATTCAATTCTCTTTTCTTATTCTGATTACCCTTACGTAAACGTGCCATGAGTATGTTGGAAAAATGTTGGATGCAATTATGTTCGTATTTCACACGTAACACATAAAAGTTAAAAAAGTGATAAATACAAAAAAATATATTACATGACTACACTTAAATTTCGAGATTTTATTGTTAGACTGACGACCTAATCCTAACCTTAGATTAATTTTCAAATTTTGTTCTCATTGTGTGTGAGGTGATAAAGGAGATAAGTCTAATGTGATAGAAAAGCTGCCAACAAATTACAAAAAGATTCCCAGATTTTCAACTGCAAATCCAGCGGATATTCATCAAAAACTCCATTGGTTGGCGCGTGTTTTTTCTCCCTCCCCTCTCCTCCCTCAATACTATTTGGAGAAACCCATTCATTCAGATCCATTGAAACTCAATCTCCTTTCCTCCAATCCCTTCCATACGTTCATGATTTTGTGAACCATAATTTCTCTATTTTTTTTGTGGGTTTTTATGCCCCCCAAAATAATCCTGTCCTTTTCTCCATAGGTGCCCAGTCACCCACCACCCACTACCCACCACCACCAGCAGACCTTGAAACTCCATCGCATTTTCTCCAAAATTAATATAAATGAATTATTTAATATTCAAATATTTATATATAGACAAAAGCCGCCACTGATTTCACTTATCAAAAACAAACCCACAACCACCAACTTGTTTTCTCACTCCCTCCAATATAATAACAGAGAAAGAGAAAAAGCAACAAACTTTGGAGGAAAAATTCATATTTTTACAAGTTATCTCACCAACCCAGTCCGCATTTCGAGCACCTCTGGGTTTTTCCAAACGCAGTCGTTTTCAGCTTCCATGGAGCGCGCGAGGCGGCTGGCGAACCGGGCTTTCGTGAAGCGCTTGGTCTCGGAGGCGAAGCAGTTCCGCCAGAACGAGAGCTCTGTTCTGGGCTCCTCCACCTCCCCTGTTCTCTACGCGCCGTCGAGGTACGTCTCCTCACTCTCCCCATGCTCCTTGACGCGCTCCAGTCCCAGATCAGACTCGCTTCTCTCGAGAAACGCGTCCCACAATGCCGGGTTCCAAACACGGTCGATTTCCGTGGACGCATTGAAAAACAGCGACACTTTTCCCCGCCGCCATAACTCCGCCACGCCGGAGGAGCAGACCAAAATGGCGGAGTTATGCGGGTTCGATGGCCTTGATTCGCTGATCGACGCCACCGTGCCCAAATCGATTCGACTCGAAACGATGAAGTTTCCGAAATTCGATGAGGGGTTGACAGAGAGCCAGATGATTGAACACATGAAGAATTTGGCCTCCAAAAACAAGATTTTCAAGAGTTTTATCGGGATGGGATATTACAACACTTATGTCCCACCTGTAATTTTGAGGAATATTATGGAAAATCCAGCTTGGTACACTCAGTACACTCCTTACCAGGCTGAGATTTCCCAGGGGAGGTTGGAATCTCTGCTCAATTTCCAAACTTTGATCACTGACCTCACCGGCCTTCCCATGTCGAATGCATCACTGCTGGACGAGGGGACCGCGGCTGCGGAGGCAATGGCGATGTGTAACAACATCCAAAAGGGAAAGAAGAAAACTTTTGTCATTGCCAACAACTGTCACCCCCAGACCATTGATATTTGCAAGACTAGAGCTGATGGTTTCGATCTTAAGGTTGTTACCGCGGATCTTAAGGATGTTGATTATAGTTCGGGTGATGTCTGTGGTGTGCTTGTTCAGTATCCGGGGACTGAGGGCGAGGTTTTGGACTATGGGGAGTTTATTAAGAATGCTCATGCCAATGGGGTTAAGGTTGTGATGGCATCTGATCTGTTGGCGTTGACAGTGTTGAAGCCGCCTGGTGAGTTTGGGGCGGATATTGTTGTTGGTTCTGCGCAGAGGTTTGGTGTTCCAATGGGGTATGGAGGTCCTCATGCGGCTTTCCTCGCCACCTCACAAGAGTACAAGAGGATGATGCCAGGGAGAATTATCGGTGTTAGTGTTGACTCCTCAGGGAAGCCTGCGTTGCGTATGGCGATGCAGACAAGGGAGCAGCATATCCGGAGGGACAAGGCTACCAGCAACATTTGCACTGCTCAGGTTGGATGCTATTCTTCATTTGATATGTCTTATGATTTCCTTTCTAGGGTGAACTGTTGAAAGTTTGAAATTTCGATCCAATGATAGTAGCATTTATTTCAATTTGATTGACTTGGCTTTGTTTGATTGGGTATATTGTTTGTTTTATAGGCATTACTTGCAAACATGGCTGCTATGTATGCTGTATATCATGGACCCGAAGGCCTTAAAACCATTTCCCAAAGGGTTCATGGTCTTGCTGGGGCATTTGCAGTTGGATTGAAGAAACTTGGAACAGTGGAAGTTCAGAGCCTTCCCTTCTTCGACACTGTGAAGGTTAAGGTTGCTGACGCACATGCAATTTCCGATGCTGCTAACAAGCTTGGATTAAATTTGAGAGTAGTAGACTCGAGCACTGTAAGTTTTTTTTATCAGTTATTTGACTAAATGTTCTCTGAGGACGGAGAATGGAGTGCTTTTACTTCACGAGGTTGCTGAATGTTAACTCCTTTTCAGATCACTGTTTCGTTTGACGAAACAACTACCTTGGAGGATGTTGACAAGCTTTTCAAAGCTTTTGCTTTGGGCAAGCCTGTAAGTATTTCATATCTTTACCATAAAGTTGATAATTTCAATTTATTATAAAGTGCATCCATTTATTAAGAGCTTTGTTTAATTTTCAGGTGCCTTTCACTGCTGCATCTCTTGCACCAGAAGTTCAGCCTGCAATTCCTTCTGGGTTAACAAGGGAGAGCACGTTTCTAACCCATCCGATCTTCAACTCGTATGCGTCTTTCCAAATGATTTGAACTCTCACAGCCTATATTTGAAAACTAGACTGAGTTTTTTCATTTACTGTCTATCTATTAGGTATCATACCGAGCATGAGTTGCTACGATACATTCATAAGTTGCAATCGAAAGATCTGTCTCTATGCCACAGTATGATTCCCTTGGGATCTTGTACCATGAAATTGAATGCAACAACTGAAATGATGCCAGTGACATGGCCTAGTTTCACCGATATTCACCCTTTTGCTCCTACAGAACAGGCTGAGGGTTACCAGGTAACTCAAAACGTTAACTTACAAAGGAACTTAAAACAGTTACTTTTGTTCCCCTAAATTTCTTTTTGCTACGTTACATTCCTTCATGCAAATAGAAATCTGATGCTATATGTTGTAAAATAATAAATTTCAGGAAATGTTCGGAGATTTGGGTGACCTATTATGCACCATCACTGGGTTTGACTCTTTCTCTTTGCAACCCAATGCCGGAGCTGCTGGAGAGTATGCTGGGCTGATGGTTATTCGGGCATATCATTTCGTAAGGAATCCTGAGTTTTACATTTTTGTTTTCCCTCTTTATAATATGTGTTAGCAAGCGCTTTGCTGTCGAGCTTAAACAAACACTTTACCTTGAGGTCTTGACCTAAAGGTTTTATTCTTGTTACTAATCACGCTGAACCATCCCACTGTAGGCAAGAGGCGATCACCACCGCAATGTGTGTATTATTCCTGTTTCGGCACATGGTACCAATCCTGCTAGTGCTGCAATGTGTGGAATGAAGATTGTAACTATTGGAACTGATGCCAAGGGAAACATCAATATTAAAGAGCTGAAGAAGGCTGCTGAAGCAAACAAGGATAACCTATCAGCTTTTATGGTAAGCATCCTACGTCGGAAGAGATATCATTTGAAAAGATCAGATACGGATTTGTGTCATTTGAAAAAGATTGGATAATAATTTGACCATATTTCACATTACAGGTGACATATCCTTCAACTCACGGAGTGTATGAAGAAGGTATTGACGAGATATGCAAGATAATTCATGACAACGGAGGTCAAGTATACATGGACGGGGCTAACATGAATGCGCAGGTCTGTATCTCCTTCTATCCATGCTTGATAGTTATGTACTTATAATTAAAATTCAAATAGTTTCTTCCATGCGAACTTTTTTCTTTTGTTGTCGCGTGTTCCATCTGACGAAGCTTTTTGTTCTTTCAGGTTGGTCTGACAAGCCCAGGTTGGATTGGAGCTGACGTTTGCCATCTCAATCTTCACAAAACATTTTGCATTCCACACGGAGGTGGTGGCCCTGGCATGGGTCCTATTGGTGTGAAGAAGCACTTGGCACCCTTCCTACCATCCCATCCTGTGGTAACTACTCATTACATCGAAGCTTTCATGCAATTCTGTAAACTCAAGAAATAATCGATTTAGCTTTTCCATGAGAACAAAGTAATTCTGGTTTCAAAATTTTGGATTGCTTACATGCTGGATGTCTAAGTTTTGTGCCATTGTACTGAAGGTATCTACCGGAGGCCTTCCTGCCCCCGACAAGTCTCAGCCACTTGGAACCATCTCTGCTGCACCTTGGGGCTCTGCACTCATTTTGCCAATCTCTTATACTTACATAGCCATGATGGGGTCCAAGGGACTCACCGATGCATCAAAGATAGCAATTCTGAATGCAAACTACATGGCCAAACGCTTGGAGGTTCCACTTAGCTCCTTCACTCTTGTTTTGCTTTACAATTTGAGGTTACGGTTATACTCTATGTTAAATTTCCTCTGTTTGCTCATTTAGTCTATCACTTCTTACAGAATTACTACCCCATTCTTTTCCGTGGTGTCAATGGAACTGTTGCTCATGAATTCATTGTTGACTTGAGAGGATTTAAGGTATATTATTAACATTTGCCTCAATTTGTCCTCGCTTTTTCAATCTTTCTAATTGAACTCTGCTGCTTCTTTTTTCCTTGTAGAATACTGCTGGGGTAGAGCCTGAGGACGTCGCCAAGCGTCTCATGGACTACGGATTCCATGGACCAACAATGTCATGGCCTGTTCCTGGCACTCTCATGATCGAACCAACAGAAAGTGAAAGCAAGGTACACCTCAACAGAGATTTCATTTTAGTTTTTTCTCTGCTGTTTTTCTTCGGGTTAAAGTTATATTAATGTTTCTTGCTTGCAGGCCGAGTTAGACCGGTTTTGTGATGCTCTAATTTCCATCAGAGAAGAGATTGCTCAGATTGAGAAAGGAAAAGCCGATCTTCACAACAATGTCCTTAAGGTAAAATCTCAGTTCATCATCTCTCTCCTCTAAAGACTATAAGTTACTCATTTTACATAAGTATAAAAAGGTTTTTGAACTCCTTCTGCAGGGAGCTCCTCACCCGCCATCACTTCTCATGGGAGATGCATGGACAAAGCCATATTCCCGGGAATATGCAGCCTTCCCCGCTTCCTGGCTCCGTTCTGCCAAGTTCTGGCCTACTACAGGTATGCAATTTACACCAAAAATAAAGAAACTACAATGGCATGGACGTTGCTAAGTGTTTACTGTACATTCATTTTGGTATTGTCTGATTACCTTTATTGAAGATTGAATTTTGTTTACTATTGTATCAGGACGTGTTGACAATGTGTATGGTGACCGTAACCTCGTCTGCACCCTTCAACCGGAGGCGGTGGAGGAACAAGCAGCAGCCACTGCTTAGTCATCGGCTTGGTGATTTAAGCTCAACACAAAGTCTGGTCCTGGATGTGTTATGAAATCATCATCAATTTCTTCTTCTTACTCCCACATTGTATATAATTTCTTGAATACAGGCACTTATATCTGGTGACATTTTCATTTCCTATTCACTATGATGACGATTATCTTTTCTAATAACATGTGTTGCTAATTGCAACTCATCAGATGTTGTAATTATCATTTCCCTTCATTAGGGATTTTTTTTGCCAGTTGATCACGGAAGTGCACGGACCCTCTTGCACTTAAGTTTGAATATTTTTCCTAGGCTAGATTAGTTTAGGCATCCTCATGTCCAAAACATATTTTGAAAAAAAAATCTCTGTATATTATTTAGCCTGTCACTATCAAACGAATAAGTTTTGAGAAACTGATCTTAATTTGACAGTATTTATTGTCAATTTGTGACATCTAGATTTTAGGAAGAATAACAAAATCATTGTTGCCTCACTTGAATTTTAAAAAGCACATTGCAAGAGCGTATGATGATCGATCTAATAACAATATAACATTCCGTCTCTACTTTATTGGATGTCTTATGTTTAAATCACACGAATGCAAATATGATGTATTTGTACTTAGTTTAGTACTCAAATGTGGCCCATTGTGATTTGTGGTCATTTAATGTCCGGTTATAAAAATAATTTGTAGAATCCCTATTGTTTCGTTAACTTCAGAATTAAGTCTACAAGTAATTTTAAAAGAATCTCACTTTTTTTCTCGGGATATAAAGAATCTCAAATTGTAGATGCCAACGTAAATATTTTAATTGATGTTTATATATATATATATATATATATATTTTTTTTGTCGAACATTAATCTAACTTGAATATGGTACATCTGAAGCAACAACTAATAAACCTCGATTTCAAAAATCAATTCAAAGTACAAAAGAATAAACAAATAATCAATATTAATCAAACAAGGCATTCCCGGCATGCAATCTACTACTTGTTGAAGTTCTTGAGCAACTGATCGAAGGTGTTGGCCGTACATGCAAGCTCAATTGGCCCGTCAATCTTTGCATCGAACACATCCGGCTCCGATTTCTTGACGAGTTGTTGGAGAGTTGGATTCAAGAGATACTTCAAAGGAACTTGGTATAGCTTTCGTTCTTGTCCAACGTACACATTGATTGAACCTTTCTTGGGGCGCTGGGACTTGCTTAAAGCCGTGTAACTTTTCCTGGAGTACTGGGACTTGCTCAACTTCTTGACGAACGTACTTGTCTTTTCTCGAAGACTGTTTGCAAGATTCATTGTTTCTACTTCTCCTGGACGACTAAACGAAGGGTTTTCTGAAAGTTAGGGTTTAGTGAGAATTGGAAAGAGAAGAGACGAGAGCAGGGTTTTTTGAAAGATAGGGCTAGTTGGACGTGAAGATTGGAGACAAGAAATTGGAAGGCAAGAACTGAGAGACCGAAGGTCCAGCAGTCTTTATATATGATCAATAAAAGCGGCAAGGGTTTCCAAATCCTAGTCCTTAAGGGTTTCCTAAAAATCATAATATTCGGAACAAAATCATAAATATTCGGAACAAAATGATGAATAAAAAAACAATATTGATTGTAGCAGTCTTGATCTCTTAATTACTTGGAAACCAAGGATTCTTTATCATTCACATTTGGACTTGGTATTAAAGGTTGAGATTAAAGCACTAAAAACACATTCAAATCCAATGATGGATCACCATGCATTCCTTGGTCAGCTTATATCTTAGATTTTATAGTGGGCGTAAATTTCAATTTTTTGGAGGAGTTTCAGGTACTTGTCTGATTACTTTTAGTAACGATTGAGTTTCGTTGACTCTATTGCATCAGGACGTGTTGACCACCGGAAGCGGTGGGGGAATAAGCGGCAGCCACCGCTTAAGTCTTCAGCTTGGTGCTTTGAGGTTGAGCTCAACACAAAGTCTTTGGTTATGGACCTGCTGTGATGGTCTAAAAAAAGAAAAAAAAAATTGTTGATTAATTCCTGGACTCTTCGCAAACAAGACTCTAAAAGCTCAACTGTAATCACGTTTGATCACTATCATATTGTTTTCTGTTTGGTCATTCGATCATTATTATACGAGAAATTTTATTTAAACCCATCTAACATCTTTCTACATCCAACTTACTCTTTCTCCCCATATTATTTTTAATTAAAGAACTAATATCTCTTTAAACCCAAATTTACTACCTAAACTACCCTAACAAACCCATTTTAAAATATAAATTTATCTTTACTCTCATTTAGAAAATAAAATCCCAAATGAATAATTTGGTAAAGTTTCTACTTGTTTATGAGAATGAAAGCTTTCTGGAGTTCGACTTTTGTGGACAAATTGAATAATTTGGTGAAGTTTCTACTTGTTTATGAATATTCCATATCTTGTTTTCTTGATATCCATGTCCCCATATTTTTATTTGCATAAGCATAAAGTTCCGTGCTTTCGTATGCCTGCCTTCATATTTTACATGGGTCTTGCAGCATTCATGCTTGTAACTGATACAGTGCAAGGACCATATCTGCAGTTCAGTCCAAAGAGATGGGGTCCCATCACCGGCATAAGAGGATACTTGACATCTGCTTTCCTTACCATGGGATTCAAGGTCATGGCTCTTCTGTTTGCTGTTTATGTAACCTGGCCATTGCTTGGCTTTCCGGCCTTGGTTTCTGTCATTCCCTTTCCAGTTGGCTGCGTTGCTCAACTTGCATTTCAGACGGGTCTTGAAAAGCGTAAGTCATCTTCCTGGCCTCTAGTTCCCATTATTTTTTAGGTAGTTATAGTTATTTTAGATTCATCAATGTTTTTTGTTCTGGAGTTAGATCCAAGGATTTTGGCATCTATTGGAATTCTTCTTTTGTCAAGCTTGAAGATTGAACTTTACTTCCTCGAAATCGACCACCAAAATTCAAGGTAGATTAATGTTTTGCACAAGCTAATCAAGTTAGGACCAAAGAAATTCTCTAATGCCTAAAACGAATTTAGTTTAGAAGTAAAGATGTAATACAAGGGAACATTCACAAGGCACATAAATATAAGAAACTCTACAATCACCGAATTTTATTCCTAAACTTAAAAAAAAAAAAAATTGAAATCAAGCGAAAAAGACTTGCATAAATCGATTCATACCTTGGTTTGAGGATTTAAAACTTCAAATTACCATCCATTGATAAAAGAGCTTGTTTTTACTCTATGAGCTCTTTGAGCTTTAGCCATAATTAACATAGGATAAAGATTGCGTGGTGGTGGGTTTGATTATTCGGTGTGGGTTTATTGAAAAAATTTAGTTTTATTGTTAATTCATATTGTACTTGATGGTAATTATGTAATAGGGTAAAAGAGACAATTCACATTTAAAGTTTAAGTTTGGTGTAAAAAGAGGTTATATAGGTTCAATTAAAATTTCTCTTATTAAACTCCTACTAAAGTTTTATTCCTAATGTATTTTTTTACTAACATTTGACAGTCGTAAATCAGTTATACCAAATAATAAACCGTGCGCATTTTTTTTTATCTTTATATATTTATTTATTTTTAGTCATCCCATTAAATAAAACAAACGAAACAACGTGTAAGATTCAACCTAGATTGTATAAGGAAAAAAATAATGTGTGGTAATCGTTTATGTACATGTCTGTGTTGGATATACTTTCTTCTCGGAGTGCACCATAGTTTTTACATGATGTAGTCCAAAAATCATAATATTTGGAACAAAACGAAAGTTCAAAAATAATATTTGATTATAGGCCATAACTTTGGAATAGACTCCGAGTTTATAAACGAGCCTTGGTGTACGTAGAGTTTATGCACATCGTGACTTGTGGTTGTTTAATGTCCGGTTATAAAAAAAACCCTTGTAAAATGATATTGTTTCTTTATAAAAAAGACAAACACACACCAGAGAAGAAGGTATTAGCTTCAGGAACTTTAAAAGAATCTCACTTTTCTCCTCAGAAAAATAAAGAACCTCAAATATAAAAATGAATTCAAAGTACAAAAGAATCAACAAATAATCAATATTAAACAAACAAGGTAGCGCGTGCATGCAATCTACTACTGTTTGAAGATCTTGAGCAACTGATCGAACGTGTTGGTCGTACATGCAAGCTCAATTGGCCCGTCAATCTTTGCATCGAACACATCCGGCTCCGACTTCTTGATGAGTCGTTGGAGAGTTGGATTCAAGAGAAACTTCAAAGGAACTTGATATAGCTTTCGTTCTTGTCCGACGTACACATTGATATAACCTTTCTTGGGGAGCTGGGACTTGCTTAAAGCTGTATAACTTTTCTTGGAGTAACGGGACTTGCTCAACTTCTTGACGAACGTACTCGTCTTTTCTCGAACAATGCTTGCAAGATTCATTGTTTCTACTTCTACTTGACGACTAAACGAAGGGTTTTCTGAAAGCTAGGGTTTAGTGAGAACTGCAAAGATAAAAAAATGGGAGGTACGGATTGGAGAGACGAGAGGAAAAAGCTAGGGCTAGTTGGACGTGAAGATTGGAGACAAAAAATTGGAAGGCAAGAACTGGGAGATTGAAGGTCTTGTATTTATAAATAATAAAAAAAAAAAAGCGGCTAGGGTTTCCAAATCCTAGTCTGCAAGGGTTTCCAAACTGGTCCAAAAAATCATAATATTCGGAACAAAATGATAAATAAATAAAATATTGATAATAGGAGTCTTGATCTCTTAGTTACTTGGAGACCAATGATTCATAGTAGTTTATCTTTGAATTTGATATTAAGGATTGAGATTCAAATGCAAAAAACGCATCCAAATTAAAGGATGGATGACCATGCGTTCCTCAATCACTAGGTAAAAAATCTGGATAAGAATATGAACTCTCACTAGTGGTAGAGAGTTTACATCTTCGGTTTTCTAGTGGGCGTAAATTACAAATTTCTTGGAGGAGTTTCAGGTTTTTTATGCTTTTAGTGACGGTTGAGATTCGTTGACTATATTCTATCACGTGTTGACAATGTGTGTGGTGACCCGCAACCTCATCTGGAGGAGAGATTTTTCAATGTGACCGGTGCACGGGGTAGTACACTACGTCATAATGAAAAATTTCTCCAACAGGAGGCGGTGGTGGAACAAGTGGCAGCCACCGGTTAAGTCTTCTGCTTGGTTCTTTGAGTTTGAGCTCAACCCTAACTGTCGGGTTATGGACGAACAATGTCATACATATATATCCTGGCACTGTCGTGATCAAACCATGAATAGACAAAGATTTTTTTTTTTTTTTTTTTTTCCTGCTCTGATGGTCTAACAAAAAAATAAGATTTATTTTGTTCATTAATTCCTGGACTCTTCGTAAAAGACTCTAAAAACTCCAACTGTTATCATGTTTGATCAACTATTATATTAAATAGTACTTTCTTTTTGGTCATTCCTTTTACTACTGTTTTATTCTTAATGTATACCAAGTAATTCATGTTTCTTGCTTGCAAGCCGAGTTAAGACGGGTTTTGTTATGCTCTAATTTCCATCAGAGAAGAGATTTGCTCAGGTTGAGAAAGGAAAAGCCGATCTTCACAGCAATGTCCTTAAGGTAAAAGCTCTGTTCATCTCTCTCCTCCAAGATTATAAGTTACTCAATACATAAGTATAAAATAGTTTTTGAACTCCTTCTGCTGTTCTGCAGGGAGCTCCTCACCGGCCATCCCTGCTCATGCATGCAGCTTTCCCCGCTTCCTGGCTCTGCTTTCCCCGCTTCATGGAAGTTGCTAATGTTGTGCTAGGATAGCACCAAACTAAATGGAACCAACTCAAGCTAACCCATAGGAAATTTTATCAAATGAAAATGCAAGAACAAAATATAAAAGACACAAAGATTTTAACGAGGTTCCTCCACAGTTAGTGTAACTGGAGTACGTCCTCGGAGCAGTAGGAGCTCACCCAATAATCCACTATCAACCAAATGGGAGTTTACAAAGTGTTGACAATCTCACAACCCAAAAGCCCAATACACCAATAGCTCTCACACACCAAAGAAACAAATAGAGAAAGAAATGTAAAGAATAATTTCTTCTCTATACATATAGCTCAAAGCTATTACAACAACAATTACTTTGGTTGATGATTACCAATCAAATGAAGCAACAACTTCTTCTTCTGTTTTAGGCTCTCTGCAACTCTCCCTTGCTCTCTGCAAAAAAGGAGCTCTCTCTTCTCTATTGTTTCCTTCTCTTAAACCGAAATGAGCCAACACCTACGGGTGTTGAAGAGAACAAAAAACATTTCTTTTTCAAAAGCAATGGTTTTTTCCCTTTTTTTCTCCCCAAAACAGGAAAGGTGTTCTCCACCTTCTTTCTTTAGCCGAAAGGTCTTTTGGACACTTGTCCACTTGGCCACATACTCCAACAGCTAAGTGTTGCTATACATTCATTTTGGTATTGTCTGCCTTTATTGACGATTGAATTCCGTTAACTATTGTTTCAGGACGTGTTGACAATGTGTATGGTGACCGTAACCTCATCTGCACCCTTCAACCGGAGGCAGTGGAGGAACAATGAGCAGCCGCTGCTTAGTCTCTTCGGCTCGGTGCTTTACCTCAACACAATGTCTGGTCACGATGTTATGAAATCGTCATCAATTTCTTCTTCTTACTCCCACATTGTATACAATTTCTTCAACACAGCCCTTCACATCTAGTGACATTTTCATTTCCTCATTATGATGATGACGATTATCTTTCTAATAACATGTGTAATCCTCGTTATGAATTATCTTTTTATCACGGAAATGTGCCGACGCTCTTGCATCTAAGTTTAAATCTCTAGGAATAGTTTAGGCATCCTCTTGTCGAAACATATTTAAAAAAAAATAAAATAAAAAATAAAAAAAAAATAAAAAGTCTGCGCATATTATTTGGCCTGTCACTTTTGGGAAGAATAACAAAATCATTGTTCCCTCACTTGGATTTTAAAAAGCACATTGCAAGAGTCTATGATGAGTTGGTCTAACGGTCACCACTTGATTGGATGTCTTATGTTTAATTTATACAAATGCAAATACGATATTTTATTGTAAGTGAATATGATATATATTTGTACTGGGTTTCATTCTAAAATGCTAATATGATATATATGTGCTTTTGGAACGTTAATCTAACTTGACACGGTACATCCGAATCAATAACTAATTAATAAACCTTCATTTCAAAAATTAATTCAAAGTACAAAAGAATGAACAAATAATCAATACCAATCAAACAAGGCATTGCGTGCATGCAATCTACAACTTTTTGAAACTCTTGAGCAACTGATCGAAGGTGTTGGTCGTACATGCAAGCTCAATTGGCCCGTCAATCTTTTCATCGAAAACATCCAGTTCCGACTTCTTGATGAGTTGTTGGACACTTGGATTCAAGAGATACTTCAAAGGAACTTGATATAGCTTTCGTTCTTGTCCAGCGTACACATTGATATATTCTTTCTTGGGGGGCTGGGACTTGCTTAAAGCTGTGTAACTTTTCTTGGAGTACTGGGACTTGCTCAGCTTCTTGACGAACGTACTCGTCTTTTCTCGAAGAATATTTGCAAGATTCATTGTTTCTACTTCCCCTCGACATCTAGACGAAGGGTTTTCTGAAAGCTAGGGTTTAGTGAGAACTGGAAAGAGAAGAAACTGGAAGGCACGGATTGGAGAGAAGAGAAAGGGAAAAAGCTAGGGTTTTTTTTTAAAACTAGGCTTAAGTTGGACGTGAAGATATATTGGAGACAAGAAATTGGAAAGCAAGAACTGAGAGACTGAAGGTCTAGCAGCGTTGATATATAATCAATAAAAGCGACAAGGGTTTCCAAATCCTAGTCTGCAAGTGTTTCCAAGTTGGTTCAAAAACATCATAAGAGTCGGAATAAAATGATGAATAAAAAACAATATTATTATTTATAGGATTCTTGATAAATAGTTTATTTGGAGACAAATGATTCATTATTATTCACCTTTAGATTTGATATCAAGGGTTGACATTATAACGCTAAAAACGCATCCAAAGTCAAAAATGGATGACCATGCATGTCTTTGTCACTAGGTAAAGAATCTGGATGAAACTATGAACTCTCGCTATAGTGGGAGGGTTTATATCTTAGCTAGATTTTCTAGTGGGCGTAGAATTCAATTTTGTGGAGGAGTTTGAGGTACTCGTCTGAATACTTTTAGTGACGATTGAGTTTCTTTGACTATACTGTATCAGAACGTGTTGACAATGTGTGTGGTGACCGCAACCTCATCTGCACTACAACTTCAACCAGAGGCGGTGGAGGAACAAGCGGCGACCACCGCTTACGTATTCAGCTTGGTGCTTTGAGATGGAGCTTATGTGATGGGATAATCATTTGTGTATCTGTGTTAAAAATGAAGGATAATGCTAAAGAAACTAAAATTTTAAATTAAATTTGTAAATAAATGACGTGGTTGTTGATGATTTGATTATTACTCAAACATTAATTAACATGCTTATTTTATATTTGTGACACATTATTTGATTTGCAAATTTAGTTTAAAATTTTGATCTCTCCAACATTGTCCGTGTTAAAACACTTCTTCGGAGTGCACCATAGTTTAGTTTACATGATGTATGTAGTCCGAAAAAATCATAATCCATGGAAGAAAACGAAAAATAAAAAGATAATATTGATTATAGACCATAACTTTGGAATATACTCCGCGTTTATGCACGAGCCTTGGCGTATGGCCGAGTGACGATTGGGTTCCAAATTTGGACAAGTCCATACACAAAATGGAACAAAACCAGTTTTATTTTAAGATTTTTTTTCGAATTAGAGAGTAGAGAGAGAGTAGGGCCCCTAAACAAAAATTAAATTTATAATTAACCATAATTGAGTAAGAATTGCAATTAGATATATAAAATACTATTACTACTAGGCAGTGGCACTACGGTGAGAGCTTGCGTGCATTAAAAACATGAACAAATGCTAAAATCAAATTACAGGATCCTAATGAGTATATCCTAATGAGGTCACTAATTACATAAGCAGAGTGGGAGTTACGATATCAAATATCTCCTCTAAAATGTGAGAGATATTATTAAATTTAAGTAGACACTAAAGTTCATCTCATAGCTTTGAATAATTGCATTATCAGTATGCTTGCATTATGACTATCAAGTTTTGAATCTTACAATACGCAAATGGAAAACATAAAATTTACACAATAGAAAAAGTGATAGTGGTGAGTCCCACTTCACTTCTTTCTATCTATTGTTTTACACTTTCATTTCGAACCAGCACTTTACATTTGTCGTATTCTACTAATGTATTACGTCTCACATATTTTGAAGCGCACAATACCTAAACATAAATATACAATTAACTCAAAAGGAAAGATGTCTATCTTCTTAATATCTTATTCTTATCACTAATTGAAGAATGTATATAACATGGAGTGAAGTGAAGTCCACTTGCACAAGGCAATGCCATCTTGGTCACAAAGAGCCATAAAACACCACCATCATCACCACAATCCTAACCGTTGGATATCCAACTCATCAAAAAGCCGATCTTCAGAACAATGTCCTTAAGGTAAAGGCTCTGTTCATTTCTCTCCTCCAAGACTATAAGTTACTCATTTTACGTAAGTATAAAATGGTTTTTTCAACTCCTTCTGCGGGAAGCTTAATTCTCACGCGCCATGACTACTCATGGGAGATGCATGGACCATAGTCCCGGGAATATGCAGCCTTCCTCACTTCCTGGCTCCGTTCTTCCAAGTTCGATCTGGCCTATTACAGGTACGCAACTTACAACAAAAATAAAGAAATTACAGTGGCATGGAATTAGTTGCTAAGTGTTTGCTGGTATTGTCTGATTGCGTTTATTGACTATTGGATTTCGTTAACTATTGTATCAGGACGTGTTGACAATGTGTATGGTGACCGTAACCTCATCTGCACCCTTCAGCCGGAGGCGGTGGAGGAACAAGCAGCAGCCACTGCTTAGTCTCTTGGGCTCAGTGCTTTGAACTCAACACAGTCATTGTTCCCTCGAATTTTAAAAAGCACATTGCGAGAGCACATGATCAGTCCATCTAATAATGACATTCAGTCTCCACTTTGTTGGATATCTTATGTTGAATTCACACGAATGTGAATACGATAAATATTTCTACTAAGTTTAATACTAAAACATGGCTCATTGTGACTTGTTGTGGTTGTTTAATGTCCAGTTACAAAAATACTTTGTTAAACTTTAAAAGAATCTCACTTTTTTCCTCAAAAAAATTAAAGAACTTCAAATTGTTGATGGCAACGTAAGTATTTTATACGTGAATCAACAACTTATAAAACTCGAATATAAAAATTAATTCGAAGTACAAAAGAAAGTACAAGTAATCAAATATTAATCAAACAAGGCAGTGCGTGCATGCAATCTACTACTTTTTGAAGATCTTGAGCAACTGATCGAAGGTGTTGCTCGTACATGCAAGCTCAATTGGCCCTTCAATCTTTGCATCGAACACATCCGGCTCCGACTTCTTGATGAGTTGTTGGAGAGTTGGATTCAAGAGATACTTCAAAGGAAGTTGATATAGCTTTCGTTCTTGTCCAACGTAAACATGCATTGATATAACCTTTCTGGGGGCGCTGGGACTTGCTTAAAGCTGTGTAACTTCTCTTGGAGCACTGGGACTTGCTCAACTTCTTGATGACCGTACTCGTCTTTTCTTGAAGAATGTTTGCAAGATTCATTGTTTCTACTTCTCCTCGACTAAACGAAGGGTTTTCTGAAAGCTAGGGTTTTTTTTAAGCTCGAGCAAATTGGACGTGAAGATCGCAAGAGAAGAGATTGGAAGGTAAGAATTGAGAGACTGACGGTCTAGATCTAGCAGTGTCTATATATAATCAATAAAAGCGGCAAGGGTTTCCTAATTGGTCCAAAAAATCATATTCGGAACAAAATG
The DNA here is from genome assembly GCF_041283825.1 of Pyrus communis. Taxonomy (NCBI): domain Eukaryota; kingdom Viridiplantae; phylum Streptophyta; class Magnoliopsida; order Rosales; family Rosaceae; genus Pyrus; species Pyrus communis. The sequence goes on along the minus strand of NC_142579.1, from coordinate 39,679,940 downwards.
ATAATTAAAAACAATATAATTGGAGGGGTCTTGATCTCTTAGTTACTTGGAAACCTATGATTCTTAGTTATTCACGTTTGAATTTGATATTAAGGGTTGAAATTAAAACGTTAAAAACGCATCCAAATTCAAGAGTAGATGACCATGCATTTCTTGGTCACTAGGTAAGGAAACGGGATGATCAAGTAAAATAAAAAAAGGAAAAAAAAGAAGAATATGATTATAGACCACAACTTTGGAATGGACTCCGAGTTTATACACGAGCCTTGGTGTATGGCGAATTGACGATTGCGTTCCAAATTTGAATCGCCAGCCCATACATAAAGGGAACAAAACTTCTTATTCCAAGACTTTATTTCAAATTTTTGTATTACAGAGAGAGAGAGAGAGAGTAGGGTCCTCTAAACAAAAATTAAATGAATAATTAACCATTGATTAAGACATAATAAGAAATGCAAATAGATAAAATACTATTACTAGTAGGTACTAGGCTCTACGGCAAATTTGAACCACATTATTGCTAGTATATTGTGAGGCTTAGCCTATTCTACCATCCTTTGGGGTAAAAAAATATAGTTTGTTCAAAAAAAAAAAAAAAAAAGAAAAAAAGTAGCATAGAATGATTGTATTCTCAATATGTAAGCGGTACGACTATCAAGTTTTAAATTTAACTATATATAAATCGTAAATATAAAATCTACACAATATGAAAAAGGATAGCGGCAAGTCTCACTTCACTTCTTTCTATGTTTTGTTTTACACTTCAATTTTAAATAAACATTTTACAATCGTCATATTCTCAGTATGCATCTATTATATCTGTCAAATCCTAAAGCGCACAATCTCTAAATCATAAATACAAAATCAATTCAAAAGGAAAGATGTTTACCTTCTTACTATCTTATCACTAATTGAACAATGCATATAAGATGGAGTGAAGTCCACTCAGCAAATGCCATTTTGATCACAAAGAGCCATAAACACACCATTATCATCATCACAGTCACAACCGTTGGTATCCAACATCTACACATCCAAATCTCATCGCACATAATCAACGGTCATGATCAAGTGAAATCAACGGTCAGGATCGAGTGAAGAGTTCTTGCACTTGAGTTGGGGATGGTGAAAATATAAAAAACAAAAAAATAGTACAAAATAAAATAAAAAAATAGGTAGAAAAAAGGTCGAATTGGCCTCAACCTCATGGAGTTTCTTTTTATTAGGCGTGTTGGAGGGAATGCGGTTAATTTTTGAGTCTCTCTCTCTAAGCGGTGGTAGCTTGACGAAGAAGGGTGCGCAGGTTAAGCGAATCTGCTTTGTTTTCTAGTGGGCGCAGCTTAATCCTGTCGACAGGGAGGAGAAAGACAGAGACTTTGAGAGAGAGAGAGAGAGAGAGAGGAGGATTTCGTAATTTCCATTGATGATCCATGTCGAAGATGAAGCACCTACTAAGAAAGCTTCACATCGGCGGCGGACTCAATGAGCACCAGAGATTGGCGGAGGCCCGACCCTTGACGAGTCCGAGCGCGAATCTGAATCTGCCAGCTTCTTCTCCGGCGTCGTCCACGGGCTCCGCTACAATGGGGAGAATCACCGCCGTGGAATCGGTGAGTGATCGGACGGCTGGTGGGGAGAGTGGTGGTAGCGGTAGCGGCGGGGGCGTGGGCGTGGATTTCAATTTCTTGGAGGAGGAGTTTCAGGTCCAGTTGGCCCTAGCGATCAGCGCTTCCGATCCCGATTCGCGCGATGACCCCGAGACGGCTCAGATCGACGCCGCCAAGCGGATTAGCCTCGGCTGCTCGGCGTCTACTGTCACCGACACTCAAGCTCCCTTCGAGATGCTCTCGCTTCGCTACTGGGTACGTTTTTCTCACAGAAATTTTTCTAGGGTTCTTAATTTTCTCGTTTTTAACGACTTAGTCTGTGCGAATTGGAGTGGATTAGGTTTTCTGTGAACTTAGGATCTTAATTTCTATGCTTCTATGGTTTGTCATTTTCTTTTGGGATCATTTTCTAACTAGGGGAGATGGTACTAGTGTTTGATAGCTTGAATTATGGAATGCTTTGTATTCCTTATGGTGACATTTTCATAACAATTTCGTGTTGAATCATTCACGCTAGTCGTGTTAGGTGGGCGCTTCTTGGTAGCTTCGGTACCTAATAATGTCCGTAAGATTGGTGCATTTGGTTAAAGGATAACAGTTGGGTTCATATGGAAATTACTTTATGTTGCATATTGTTGTTTAGTATTGTCAATTGTGATGATTTTTAGGTTTTTAACTAATTGTATATCTATAACTCGCAGAGCCAGAATGTTGTAGATTATAATGAAAAGGTGGTCGATGGATTTTATGACGTGTATGGAATGACCACAAACTTGCTTAGACAAGGCAAGATGCCATTGTTGGTGGATCTTAAAGCTGTATCTGTCTCGGAGAATGTTGATTATGACGTTATATTAGTGAACCGTTTGGTTGATCCTGATCTGCAACAACTTGAGAAAAGAGCATCTGCTCTCTTTTTAGAGTCACGGACTTCTCAACATGGTGTCCTTTTAAGCGGTTTGATTCAGAAAATTGCTGACATTGTTGTTGATAGAATGGGTGGTCCAGTTGCCGATGCTGATGAAATTTTGAGAAGGTGGAAAGTGAGGAGGTATGAGTTACGGAGTTCGATGAAAACTATCATTCTTCCCCTTGGACTTATTGATGTTGGACTTTCACGCCACAGGGCCCTGCTCTTTAAGGTTGTGATGGTTTTCTTAACTTACTTTTTTCATTGTGCACCATGTAACTTACTAGCATCTTCACTGGTTTTTCTCAAAATCCGACTCTCATCCTATTTTTTTTCTTTTGGAAAAAAGTTGATGACATTATGGAATAAATTTGTGAAGTTTTGTTGTCCTTTTGGGGAATTTTTCTGTGGCTAATGTTTCGTATTTCTGGTTCTAGGTACTGGCTGATAAGATAAACCTTCCATGTATGCTGGTCAAAGGTAGCTACTACACTGGTACTGATGATGGAGCTGTAAATTTGATTAAAATTGATAGTGGAAGGTAGTGGCCTCCAGCTCAAAGTTTCTCCTTTTTTTTTTTTTTTTTTTTTTTTTTTTTGCATAATTTTCTGATAACTTTGGTGCATGTAAATTTTGTGATGTAGTCCCCTTTTTTTTTTTTTTTTTTTTTTTTTTTTTGAGAAGAAACGATAACACTTAATTAAAATAATAACATGAATTACAAAATAGTGGATAAGAAATCCACCATCCAGCAAAACTAGCTAAAACCTCTCAAGAAGATCTATTTACAAGTACATCACCTCAACCAAAATATTTTACGGCTGCTAACATATCCCACACTATATGAGAAAGAGAATAACCCCTAAATTCATTTGAAACTGATGCCCAGAGGGCTGCCCAGTATCTTATTCTACCCCATAATTCTGCTACCCCGACTCCATTATAATCCTCAAAAAATCTTCTATTACATTCCAACCAAATGTTCCAAAAAACTGCCAACACCAAACAGCCCCACAAAGCTTTAGCTTTCCTCCCCTTTTCTAAAGCCTCAAACTTGGTGCTTAGAAGCTCAAAACAACCACTTGGAATGAGTCGAATGACCCAACTAGCTCTAACTTCCTGAAACAATTTCCAACACAATTGTATTGAGGAGGAACTGTATTGATGTAGTCCCTTTTAGATGACATTTTATGTGCCTTATGCTTGTCACTGAATTGTTAGTTTTACATAATGTCATGCTTGGTCAAGTGGGATTGTAAATAACAGTGGTGAAGTCCCGGGGGGTGTTTATGAGGGGTTCAGATTATCAGGTGTGGTGGGGGGTGCCATGGGTAAGGGGAGTACCAAAGGTGAGAGCTGCAAGCTCAATCTATAGCTACTATGATTTGTTTAGCACAGCTCTTATTCTGATAATGGAAATCTGGATGCTTGATAGGCAGATTACCTGTGTCCAATATTGTAGGAGATACTCTTTTATCGTTCAAAATTTATTAACACCAAGAGGCCCAGACCTATTTACTAGTATCTAGGTTGTTTTTTTTATGTGACTTGCTTGGCATGTGAATCAAACATGAAAATCATGTTCAAACACGTGTTAGCAGTGTCCTTGTGTCTGAATGGTTTTTCTGGTGCTGCCCAATGCCCAATGTGTTTGTCCACAAACTGTAGGTCATTGGTTGTTCCCTTAAGACACAGGAACCCAATTATAGTATGGCAAATATAGTTCAACATACACCAATTTTTCTCTGCTTTTTGAACAGCTCTTGAAACTGCTGATGTTATTTCTGCAAGACATATTGCTTAATGAAGTTTCTTGGAGTCTTGGATTAAGAGTAATTATGTTTTTTTTTATTTTGGTCCCCGTTGAAAAGTTAAATTCATATGTCATTGCGATATCTCTGCAGTTCTTTTCATTTCGGATGTACCTCTACTTTTAAGCTGTTGGATTTGAATTTACCATCATGTTTAAGTAATGGATGTTAGAATTAGAGGTGCATGCTCTTGTTTGCTGCTTTGCTCCTACAATCCCATGCACATTTTTCATCTTGCTAAGGTGAATTAGTGCAGGCTGTAAGATGTCCTGGATTTATGATGATTAATGGGTTTGTTACTCGGTGCAGTGAGTATATTATTGATTTGATGGGTGCACCTGGAACACTAATTCCTGCCGAGGTGCCTACTAGTCAGCTCCCGAATTCTTTCTTTGCCATAAGGAGCTTTCAAGATGCCACCGAAATGCCCAAAGATGTGTGTTTGGCTCAAGCTGAGGGCAGTGGAATGTTAGCAGTTCCTTCTGATCTTGACATAGTTTCTAGAGCTGGCAGCTCACGGTCAGAAGAAGCATCATATGCAGGCATTCAAACAAAAGATGATAGAAGAATCGTTGTTGACGAAAACCAAATGGAGAGTTCTAGCAGTGATATGGGGACTCCCCTTAGATCACTTCGTAAATCATGTGAAAGTTCATCGGGTACAACTGAAAAAGCCACATCTGCACAGAAAAGGAAAGTGAAAAATGTATCAAAGTATGTCATCAGTGCAGCAAAGAACCCAGAGTTTGCACAAAAACTACATGCTGTCTTGTTGGAAAGTGGTGCATCACCTCCTGCAGATTTATTTTCGGATATGAATCCTCAATATCTGCATGAAGACAAGTTGCTTGGTCAAATGAATGCAGATGGGAAACTTGTAGATGATGGGATTCATAATTATTTGGTCCAATTATTATCAGGCAATGAGCTGTCCACTCAAACTGCTGCTGAAGTGAGCTATGCCAATTTTGATAACTTGCTGAAACAATCTTCCTTGGATTTAGCTGAGCAACGAAATGAATCAGAGACAAACAAGTTTTCTCTTCTCTTAGATACTGTTGAGGAGGGATTTGTAATCGTGTCTGGTGGAACTAGTGAAACAACCCAGATTTGTAATCCTGTTCTTGATAATCCCCCAATGAACTCCGAAGCTTTTAACGAGTATAAAGAATCAGTGAGTAAGCCAATGGACAGATGCAATAGTGGCCTGTGTACTAGTTGTGATAGTCACTATGAGAGGTATCCCGCACTAGGGGAAGTTGCAGAGTGGGAAATTCTATGGGAGGATCTTCAGATTGGTGAACGCATTGGCATTGGTAAGCACAGGTTCAGAATTTTGTTGCTTAAATTTGGAATACTTTGTAAAAACAGGATCAATATAATTTCTGGTTTTGTAGGTTCCTATGGCGAGGTATATCATGCAGATTGGAATGGCACTGTAAGTGTTATTCATCTTATACTTTCCCATATTTTCTTTGTATCTCTAGCTCTCAAAGTGTTTGTATGATTCTCAAACATCAATATTTTGTCAATAATCGTTGAGATGTCTGTACTTTGAACTGTGATACTTTTCTAAACGTTAATGCTTAAGATGTTGGTTGCTCATGGCATGAGACTTATTATTATTATAATTCTGGAATATGGCTGCTATTGGGTTCTATTATTTTCAAATTGTTTATTGGTCTGTGTTGACTTTTTGCATGACAGGAAGTAGCTGTGAAAAAGTTTTTAGATCAAGATTTTTCTGGTGATGCATTAGTTCAGTTTAAATGTGAAGTAAGCTCCAATTCTAATTTTATGGATGTATTATGAGCCTAAAGTTCAAATTCATTGGTTTTTTTATTAATTGATTCTTGGTGTTTGTTCATGCAGGTAGAAATTATGTTGAGACTCAGACATCCCAATGTTGTCCTTTTTATGGGGGCAGTTACTCGCCCTCCACATTTCTCTATCCTGACAGAGTTTCTTCCCAGGTTAATTTCGCAATCACTTTTTATTTATTTATCAAATTTTATATAATTCTGAAAATTGAATGATGAACACGATGTAATTTAACATCATACGAAGTAAAAAATACATTATGTGTATGCATGATGCAAACCTAACTAGGCAACAAATAGGCCTTTCAAATAACAAATTCGTATATAGAGCTAGGAAATTTTTTCCAACAAACTAGACATCTACATTCTGCAATGCTGTTCCATTATCTGTTTCATCTCATTCTCGTCTTGTTACTTAAAACATTCACTTGGTATACAGGGGGAGTTTATATAGATTGCTGCATCGTCCCAATTCTCAACTTGATGAAAGGAGGCGAATGCGAATGGCTCTTGATGTGGTAAAAACATTTTTGTTTCTTATTTTGGTAGTTTTTCATTTCTGCTTTCCTTTTGATTCTTAATCAGAGCTCCGTGAAGTTATTCAGGCCAAGGGAATGAATTACCTGCACACTAGCAATCCTACTGTTGTGCATCGAGACCTAAAGTCTCCAAACCTCCTTGTTGATAAGAATTGGAATGTGAAGGTCAACTCAAACCAAAACTTACATTCTTAAGTTTTTGTTAAAAAATTGATTTCCATTTTCTCAAATATGTTGTTTATATTATGCAGGTTTGTGACTTTGGGTTGTCACGCACGAAGCACCATACTTTTCTGTCTTCCAAGTCTACTGCTGGAACGGTAATATACGTTAAACATGAATGTTCATATAATATCTGATTACCCTCTCGTATCATCATAGATTCTAAGTACCCGTTTGCTTTATGTACTCATTGTGTACTATTTGATTGCAGCCCGAATGGATGGCTCCGGAAGTTTTAAGGAATGAACCAGCTAATGAGAAGTAAGTTGCTGAAAGGTGGCTGTATTTTGAAAATTATACACTTTGGAGGTTTACATAAGCTTTGCATGTTGCCTGCTTTCAGGTGTGATGTGTACAGCTTCGGTGTTATCTTATGGGAACTGGCTACTTGCTGCGTCCCATGGAAAGGATTGAACCCCATGCAGGTTGTTGGAGCCGTTGGATTCCAAAACAGGCGTCTTGAAATTCCAGAGGACATCGATCCAGTGGTTTCCGAGATAATACATGATTGTTGGCAAACGTAAGTTATAGACTCCCATTGTTTTATACTATAACTGGGTTTGGCTAGTCCTACAACTTTGAGTCCTTTTAATTACTACTGGTTTGTTTATTTTTCAGAGAGCCAAACTTACGGCCATCTTTCTCGCAACTCATGGTTCGCCTCCGATGCCTTCAACGTTTTGTTGGAAGAATAAACTCTACAAATCAAATGACTGAATAACCCAAAAAACAAAAGAAAAAGTTGATCACCGTGTTAATAATCGGAAGTTGTACCTTGTCTCGAAGAGTCAGGGCGCAGCAGCAGCGCAAGTTTTTCTCGATGCTGGATTCGGCAGTGTTGGCTCAGTCAAAGTGGGAGCTCAGCACAACCTGTATACCGAACAGAGTGGGAAATCCTCCCTGATTTTATACTGCATAAGGAGCAGTCGGGAGGTTCCCAATTCTGTTGAAGATGTTCGATCAGTCTCTAGCAGTAGTAATTAGTAGGTTGTATCAATCAATCTACACGTAAGAAAAAATTGTAGGAAAAAAAAAAAAAAAGGAAAAAGGGGGAAGAAAAAGACTAATAAGTCTTAATTGTGTTCGGGTGGAGGTCTCATTTGAGAAATTGTAAACATATGATCTCTGCATATGCTATTGTGAAAAGAAAAAAAAGAGAGTAAATACATTTGGAGGAAGAAGAAAGAAGAAAGAATTTCTTGCTTATTTACGATTGTGCATTTACTTGCTTATTTACAAGTTGACGCTGCATTTTGATGTCAATTTGTTACTAAGATAGTGCCATTTCTATAAGTACTGTCTATGCAAGCATGTATAATATAATCCCCTTGATATGTAAGTAATGATATAAATTGCAATTCTCTGACATGTACAAAAATGTCTCATAAAAATCAAAGAGAAATAGTTTATGGATGTTCATATTCTAATTTGTCTGCTAAAATGAATGACTTCATACATCTAAGGAGCGAAATATTTTCAAACAAAAGCAGTTTGATGAGTTCATGACCATCTTACTGGGTCCTAATGAGCCCATATATGGGCACCACATGGGATTGGACTACAAAGTAGTGTATTTGTGCGATCAAACGGCCATGTGGTTTAGTTGTTCGCACCCAAGAAAGCCTAATCCCCCCAACTTGTCACTTGTCACTTTGAAAACGTTTGGTATAAACTTGCCACAAGTTTTCACGGGAATGCTTCTCCTCTGTAGTCCCTATCGTCGGTGCCTACCTCAATGTCGATGGTTACAAATTTACAATCCCTCCAATAAAGCATTGCCCTGCTTGCCTGCCTCAGTGCTCGCAAAGCTCAATAGTCAATACTGTGCGGCCGATGATGTTGGTGTTTGAATTGTTGCATCATGAAAAAGTGAAGTGCCATACATTGTCTTCCAAAAGCTAATCAAGGGTGGGGCTTGGATTGTGTCATTATATAATATCATAATAGGGCTGGTCCTGAGAAGAGACGAGTGAGGCAGTCGCCTAGGCCCCAATTCTAGGGAGGCATGAAGATACATACTACTAAATGAAGAGTTTGATTACACTCTTAACTTGTACAAGTTAACCCTTAATTTGCTTTTGTGATCATCATTTGTCCAATTACGAAATATCTTATACTAATTTTAAAATCAAAGCTGATACGATAATTTCTTCTTTTTTTTTTTCAGAAGAAAAAAAATTACAAATAAATAAGATTAACCTTAGTCACAAAATTGATGTAATAAGTCACGATACTATGACAACAGTAAAAAATCATCATCCATGTTTACTATTTCATATCCCCAAGACTTTTTCACATAAAACTTTGTCACCAAAGTCCACTTTAATGACATGTTGGTTTACTTCTTCGTTCATTCATACATGTGACATTTACACTTAGAACACAACATCCCTTATAACTAGTTTTGGCGGGTATGATTAATGAAGAAGTAGGTTACAGACTTTCAGTTACAACAAACCAACCCCAACCTTTCTGTCAAGGAATGGAAAGAGAGAAGAAAAAATATTAAATGAGCACGCTGAATGGGGCCCACCGAGGGGCATGAATCCCAGGGAGGTTCATATGTGGAGGTGGATTGTATGCCCTCCTATTTTCACACTCTCATACTCTTTTATTTATGTGGTCATGGTTAAGTCACGTCAATATTTTATATTTCTATTATTTTTATAAAAAATTAATATAAAATATTAACATAACTTAACTGAAAACACAGCATAAAAAAAAGTACGGAAATAGACAATCCACCTCCTTCGTATGCACCTGCCCTTTGCCTCCTCTTCCTTCATTTTCTAAACAAGAAAAACAACGTCCATAAAGCCAAAAATAAAAAACTTTAATTAATTAAAAATGATTAAAATTTCATCTATTTATTCATCTTATTCTTTCTTATCAGAACTTCAACCTTTTCATGTCACCGACTTCAGTTTCTGCCCAGCCATCGAAATCGTCTGCAGGTCAGTTGGCATAAAAATCTTTGCTTAAAGCTCCAATCTTTGTCGACCCAGATGCATTTTCTGTGTTTGGATATTGTTTTCTTTCATTATTTCAATAAATTGATGGGAAACCCAATTGTATATTTGTCTGTTTGCAATTATAATCATTGGGAAGTCTATAAAGATTGAATTTTTAAGCCACCATTTCCTGCTATTAAGCACGACTGTATTGCTCTCATTTTCTTTTTCCCAGCTTAAAGTTGCATTCTTGGAAGCTGATGTTTTCATTTTTGAGCTAAATTTAAGTGCTTTTTGGGCTGCAATTTAATTTCCAGGAAGTAGAGGATCAAAACTATTGGCAGACGTGAGTTAAGCCAGTTGACGCCTGCCACCCGCACCCAAATTAAAATTCACCTTTCCTCGTAAATTAGAGTAGTTTGGAATAAAATATCGTATGATTGTCGAAAAGAAAAAAATGATCAAACCTTTGAAGTTAACAATGTAAGCATATTTAGATTCTTAATATTTCCACATCCTCTTTGAATCTGTTGTACATGGTACTTTCCAGTTTTTAGTTTGTGTGTCCTAGATTGGATAATCTTTCTGTTCTTCTTCTAAAGGCGCCATTGTTTTCGTTTACTGGCAGATTGAACTGATATGGTAATTGTATTCGAAGACGCAATCAGTATTCTGAAGGTGTAGTTTGACATTTGGGATGCTTAGATAAAGATTGAACAAAGTATATGCCAGCACTTCAGATTTCCTATGATGGAGCCAAAGGAAGCTTATGACATCGAGCGTATGACCTCTACGCAGAATATTCAGCATGAGCTGTGGCCACTCGATGAAATTGATCCGAAGAAGGCAAAGTTTCCCTGCTGTATAGTTTGGACTCCACTCCCGGTAGTCTCTTGGTTGGCACCATTCATTGGACATGTTGGCATTTGCAGGGAGGATGGAGATATTTTAGATTTTTCTGGTTCCAATTTTGTGAATGTTGATGATTTCGCATTTGGTCCTGTAGCCAGATATCTCCAAATTGATAGAAAACAGGTAATGTGTCGTGTCATTGTTCTTAAATTGTCCCTTTAAGAAGTTGAGTTTTATTTAAAACTTGCTTAGATCAAATTTTTATGCCCCTTTCCGAGCTAGATGAACAAGCAGTTTGACATAGGCGTCTTGATTTCTTATCATCTTTTTGGTTGTTACGTGCAGTGTTGTTTTGCCCCGAATCTGGGTAGCCACACTTGCAAGCATGGGTACAAGCATTCAGAGTTTGGGACTGCAATAACGTGGGATGATGCCTTGCAGTCAAGTTCGCGGTACTTTGAACACAAAACCTACAACCTCTTCACTTGCAACTGCCATTCATTTGTGGCCAACTCTCTCAATCGGCTCTGCTGTGGTGGATCAATGAGTTGGAACATGATCAATGTGGCAGGCTTAGTACTGCTTAAGGGGCATTGGGTTGACGCCACATCCGTCTTGAGGGCGTTCCTCCCTTTTGTATTGGTGCTCGCTCTTGGTGTTGCCATGGTTGGATGGCCATTCGTTGTTGCGCTTTTCTCCTTCCCGCTCCTCCTTCTGGTGTGGTTTATACTGGGCAGTTATTGTTTCAAGACCTTGTTAGAGTGCTAGTTCCGTCACAATGTCGAAAAGTTCGAGGGAGTAAGCAGGATGTTATGTGGTAATGTTCCTCTGCATGGCTCCAGTTCCTGATGCAATTTTGTTATATGTTTTTTGTGAATAACGCTTCTGATGCCAAACTGAGTCAATTTATTCAATTGTAGATGAATGATTTAGAAAGCTTATCGACTTTGTGCAGTCTGTAACATGCTTGGGTTATGATTCCGAACAAGTCAGGGAACCCATGTTGCATCCATAGCTAGAGTGAACGTTCATAACTGGTCTATTTGCCAGATGATGAACTTCACGTTGTGTAACGGCTGCTTCAAATCAATAAAATTCTCTAATTTTTGTACTTCCAATTAGAGCGAACAAAATTTCTATCAAGTTGATAACAGTGATCATTAGTTGTTGCCCCCGCTGTGGGGTGATCGAAACATTAGCAAGGTTTTAGTCACATACAGACTAATCTTATTACAAGTAGAGTCCGGTAAGGCAAGGCCAAAGTGAGAATTTCTTTGAAAAGCACTCGGACAAAGTTTGAGATGAGCAACGGGAGCTTTGCCCCTCCGGTTACCTTCGTGCTTATGCGGAGGAAAATTATGCACCGTCGGGTATCTATAGCCTTCTCAGCACTTCAACTCATGCTCCATACTTGGGGGCCTTCCAAAGCTTAAAGGCCACTTCGTGCAGAAACCTATCTGCCGGTATTACAAGATTTCCACCATTCTGCGTAGAAAAGAACAAGTTTCAGAGTTCATTTGTAAAAATGCACTATGCCATTCTAGTGAATGTATCCTAGTTTGGTAAATTCGGAATCTTTGAACTCGACGTGAGATTTATAACCAGATAATGCCATCTTGTACAACAGAGATCAACTCAGGAAGTTTTATTAGCCGTAAATCTGTTAAGAAATCCAGTATGTGCCATCTTGTAAAACCAGTATCTGATAATCCCCAGCGTACCTCTTTGAAATCTTTAAAGGAAAATGTCTCTGCCATATCCTTGCGGGTTACGGCATATTGCCACTGAGCAATTAACATTGGGCAATGGTCCCTGTTCACACAAAGATAGCAGGAGTTATGAGTTATTTCAAATGGCGCAAGAAACCGCTAAATTTTCACTCACCTAACATCCTTCCGAGGATTCTCTCCTTTCATGGTGTAACTTTGACGAGGAATAAGCTTCGCAAGATCAGAGTTTTCATCATCTTTTCTGATTGAGACGGACAAATTGGTAACATCGTTTTCTGAGACCTTCCCATAGTTTAACACAACAGACAAGTGCAAGCGGGAACTGACCTCAGATCCCGGCTGGTCTATTTGCGATATAGCACCAACCAAAGCATTGAGATATTCCACCTCAGCAGCCCCAACATGAGCAAAGACCAAATCATACTGGCTCGACTCCACTACCTTCCCTTCTTGAAATCCAAGCAGCTTAAGTAACTCAGATGCCCCGAAATTAACCGGTTGTTCAGCGCCTGCTGGACTGTTTTTAAGAAAACCGTCAATTTGGAATACGCTGAAACCAAGTTTGGTACCAAAAGATTTCAAACTTGAATTGTTTGTAAATATAGCAGCTTTCATCCCCATGAACCTGAAGCATTACAAAAACACAACTTATGAACCAGTTGAAATTGGATTATCAAAAGTTAATCTTTTCGGAACATTGCTAATTATAACTGAGTGAGCACGAACCAAAAGTTGTTTTACCTTTCGGATATGGGAATCAAGGATTTCTTCTCTCTTTCTTCTTCAGTGATTCCTGAACTCTGAGAAACCAAGTACAAAAAAACTAATTAGGATGACAACCATTTCGTAAAACATTTATAATTACAGCTCCGTAAGAATGTCAAGTACGTCGATCATACCGTATAAAGGTAGGCTTCATATGCATCCAGCAGTACTGCAAACTCTCTAACTATTCTCTCGTCCTCGCTTTCTGCAGTCTAAACTCAAGTAAATCCCAGTGCTCTTTGACGAAAAAAAAAAATCACAGTGGTGATAAAGCAGTAAAAAAGCATACCAAAATGTACATGGAAACGAAATCAGTAAAAAAAAAAAAAAAAAAATTGAAATGCAATGTATTGGCAATTAATTTTTATCAGTTGGGTTAAAATGTATAGGGTTCTAAATGCCAAGAAAACTTAAGCACTTGAAAAATTAACAAACTTGATTAAACCCACAAAAGCAAAGCTGAAAATCCATGATTATCTACGTATTTAATTAGTGTTTTGATAAGAAATCAATTGGGATTATTTCTTAGTAACGATAATTACTGTAACTATTGTTCAAAGATTAGAATTTGCAGAGACACAGAGAGAGAGAGAGAGAGAGAAAACCTGAGGGAGGAGAAATGGGGAGGCTCAGGAATCCACAGGAAGCTTTGGAAACGAGAGAGTGGAGATGGGTGTGTGACGGGTCGACGAATCGGGCCGACCCATCTCCGTACAGAACCAAAGCTCGGCTGGGTTTGTCCGCCATTCCTGTATCTGCGACAGCAGGAAGATGAAAGATGCGATTTTTGGGAAAGCGTACCCCAAATAAATATGGATGGTAGGGGAATATTATGCACGTGGCGTGATTTGGAGGCCGTAGCAGTAAAAGCCAGATGCCTCTGACGGCGAGATAATACATATTCAAATGAAATGTCAAATTTTAAACATCAAAATGATAATTGATAGTTTATGTGACAATTTGTACAATATTTTACTCCAGCCATTATAAAATAATAATGTCTTTTAATAAAAAATTTATCTTTTTGTAGAATCCAATAATTAAGTCAACCAATCAAATATTTCAAAAACATAACAACATTTATTATGTATTATATTAATCTATTAAAAAATCATTTAATGAATTTGACAGCAAAGGCTTTGCTTTCAAATGATTCAACGTCACATAAGAAATTGAAGGCTCGGTTGGAGAGAGTTTGCTGTCATCTTGTATTGTTGTATGTCTACGTATCAATTTTAACATCTCATTTGAAGATGCTCTAAAAATGGTACTTCTTATCTACCATCAGAAAGTGTGAAGTAAAAATTCAGACCAGTGCAAAACAATGACTTGAAGAAACAAAGGGCAGGAGATTGAGGACTATTTAAGGCCAGTGGAAGCTGCAATCTCCATGGATCACAAAGAAGTTTAAACTACACCATCAATCAATTAAAGTTAGAAAACCAAGTCTACTGCTTTAGTTTAGAAGAGGGTTCATTGAATCGAATTCAAATGTACTGATGGATGACTGTAGTGGATATTTAATTATGGTGCTGAGGTGCTACTGATCTTTGACACTTTTCAGGTCAAGAGGAATCGATCAATGCAGCTTACGGCGAAACTCTGTCATTGACTTGCGTATCCACCAAAGAAGAGACATTAGAAAATTCATGGAGTTGACGAGAGAATTCGTTGTTGGAAAGGTCTAATGCTTGCAGCAATGGAAGAGAAAACTTAGACAACGCAATGCCTCCATCGAGTAGGTTGGGACTCAAGTCAACAAACGCCAAATTGACAAGGTTTTCCCAATGAGTGGAACTAATGGAAGTAAGGAACTGCTGAACTTGTTCTCTGACATTTGTAAATCGTACAAGTATGTGAGGTTTGCCATCAACTTTGGGAACTCCATCGCTGTCCAATTAGGCACAAATAGCGAACAGAATCGAAATATAAGAAAGTCCAAATAAATCTCCCATTACCTGACGTTTTCAAGCAAATTCTCTTGTTTATATTTAGTTGCCTTGGTTTCGTTACATGAATTATTTCTAACCCGGGTTTTCATGAATATTGAACTCATCCACTAGATTTTAGTGGGCTCAATAATTCTTCCTTGAATACGAAAGACCCTCAAAAAAGCGAATAGTCCACTATAGATTGAACTCATTGTGAACCTTTTCTATTTTTAGTAGCGGCTCATTACGGACCCCTTAGAGATAGGGTAGGGGAGAGGTTTTCTTGTGGTATTTAATGTGGGCATCGCTCTTTCCTTTGTCCTTTCCCCCGATTTTTGTGATTACTCCCGATCAAAAACACCCCTTTTCCATTCATAGAGATATCCGATCGTCAAAATCCAACTCCGGCGTGTCAGCTTAGTAATCCTCATAAATGCCACTTACTTGATCTCTAGCTTCCCAATTGGTAGTGGCACATTGGAATGTCTATTTCGGACAACATTTTGAGGTTGCCAATAGAGACGGGCAGTACCCCTGAAAAGTTTGTGATACTCAGGTCCAGAATCCGAAGATAACCCTTTTTGGGAAATTCAGGTAAGGAACCTTGAAGCATTTGATTTACCAACAAGTCAACAGTCTGCAATGTAGATATCCGGACGATCTCGGGGGGAAATGTTCCACACAATCCACATACACTGAGAGTCAAGGAAGTCAAGTTTGAAAAATTGGCAAAGAAGGCTGGAACTGGGGAATAGAGGTGAGTATAATCCAATCGAATCACAGATATAGAAGTAAGCTTGGCAAGGCACCGATCAATGGGGCCTGAAAGAGAAGTGTTGTACAAGCTCAACGCTCTCAGGTGCGGAAGTGAAGATGAAATCACTTTGCACCAGTCACCACCCTTTTCTGCTGATAGGTTTACATAATCAAAATATAACTCTTGAAGCTCGGTGAGACTTTGAACCAGCATGGTTAAATTGGGTTTCTTAAGTTCTAAGTAATTTTCAGAAAGATCAAGAACTGTCAACTTTATCAAGTGCGAAATCCCAATTGGTATTTGCCCCCCAAAACCATTACGGGATAGGTTTAGATACCTCAAATTTGCAAGCTTTCCGATGGCAGATGGAATTTGAGAGCCGTAATATCTGTTATCAGCAAACTTGAGGCTTTGAAGATGTTGAAGATCGAAGAGACTTCTGGAGTAGTGAATCCCTTTGCGCATGATGTATCAATCTGAAATGAGCTAGGCATGTATGTTTAGTAAAAGCAATGTGTTTGTATATCAGTAGGTGAAGAAGTAGTTGGGGAGTTCATCCCTCTGCAGCCTGGTTGGCTGTAACTGCTGTACATATAGTCACGCGTTCTAAGCTACTTTTACTCTCCTAGTCCTAGACAGTAGACATAAAGGCTGGTCCTCATTCTTCCTGAGCGTTTGGTTGGTCCTGCATGCATGCAAGCCGGATTCAATGATTTTAACCAACCGGCAGCTACTCGGGAGTCCTGAATGTCAGAGGCGGCGTTGAGGGGAGCAAAATGTGCAATCGCACAGGTTCCCAAATTTGAAGGGCTCTAAAAAAAATTTTGGTATCTTATATTTATATGTAATAATGTTATATATTAAAAAAATACTTTTATTAGCACTTTAAAATCTTATAGTGTACTTGCCACTTAGTACTACGGTCTAATGGTATTCCTTTTCATTGGTAAGTAAGAGGTCTTATGTTTGATTATCGCCAAAGACGAATTTGAACTACATTATTGCTAGCCCATTGTGAGACTTAGCCTGCGCCACCACTCTCTTAGTGTAGATAATATCATTTATTAAAAAAAAAAAAAAAAAAATCTTATAGTGCACTTTTATAAGTGTAAATTTTTTTTCTTTCTAAATATAAAAATTTGGAATACATAATGAGATCTTAAGTGTGCCAATAACAACACCTTAAAAAACAATTTTCTTTTCAATTTTATTATATAATAATGCTATATATTCAAGTGAAACTTTAAAGTTAGAGTTTTTGAAGCTTTTTTATTTTTTCTTTATTTGGTTGCTTAAGTTGAACTGTTTTTTATTATTTAGTGAAGGTCAAACATTATTATTTAGTGAATGTCATGTTTGTAATTCTTTTTACTTATTTAATAGCACATGGAAACTTACAATAAGTGAGTCCTAAAGATTAGGGCTAGGTTCGATTCAAAACAGTTCGGTTTTTTGCCAAAACTGAAATTTCGGTTCGGTTCGGTTCATTTTTTTCGGTTTCGGTTTTTTCCGGTTCGGTTTTGGTTTTTTTCGGTTTTTTATTTTTATTTTTAAATGATGTAAATGGAAGGAACCTACCTATCAACCTCCCAGTTCTCATATATCAGAGAATTGAGAGCCTCAAAATCCTAAATATATTCAAGTAATTCAACTACTTGTGATCAAGCAGAACGAATTCAAATTTTCAAAAGTTAAGCAAATACATAAACATATATTCTTCAAGGAAATGTACATCTCCAGGATTCAAAATTCAAAAACTTTAAAATTTACAAAATCATGAAATAACTCAACAAATTAACTGATCGATGCAAATCGAAAAAAAAAAAAAGCAATTGGGTTCTTCTAAATACCATAATCGGACTTCAATTGCACATGCCCAGTGCCCACATTCAAATTCATAGTCAAGTCCACAATAGATCTAGAAAATTCCAAAACATATTCAGAGAAAAATACAAACTTTTTCACCTTAAATTACATAAATTTCAAATGGGTAACCATACAATTAAAAACCTATGAACTAACAAATAAATAAAACCACAACCTTTGTTGCAACGATATTGCCATGATCGTTGCAAGCTCTTTCAATTCCTCTTTTCGTCGAATCTCAAAAAGGGCGAGGGGAAATCATGGTTTGGAAGAAGGAATCCGCGAGGAGGACAGGAGAGGACTGGAGAGAGAGTGATTTGGAGAGAGAGAGAGAGAGAGAGGAAGCAAAGGCAAAGAGGAAGCAGAGGACGGAACAGAGAGGTGTTTGAGATCTGAAATGAAATGGGTTTGTAAAGTTAAGAAATTTTATAAAGCATTAAAAATAAGAAACCTATAAATAAATTACTGGTACAATTATAACAACATAAAGTCTACAGTCAAGTTGGCTTGTGACAACCAATCCCAACCCGCAGGGAAAGGGTTCAAACCTTGACGGCAACATGTAATTTTTTAGTATTTATATATGATTTTTTTCGGTTTGGTTCAGTCCGGTTCGGTTTTTTTCAGCCTCGGTTCGGTTTGGTTTTCAGTTTTTTTCGGTTTTCGGTTTTTTGAACCCACTCCTATTAAAGATTGTTTTGATTTAAGTTTTTTTTTTTTTTTTTTTTGTCGAATTAAGTTATTATCTTTTAGTACCAATGTATTGTCCTACTTAAAAAAAATTAAAAAAAAATCTTAAAAATGGGTCATTTTATAAATTTTGCACAAAACTTCCGAAATCTGGCTCTTCCGAATGTCCCCCTGGGTCAACAGAGTGCCATCGACTCCACTATGCTAATGCGGGCGGGCGGGGACCAGTTCCTACGTCGACATATGCTTTAGCATATGGTGGTGGAGTTGACAAAGTATCAGATTTGACGTTATTGCGAATCCATTGCTGTACAAACTCAACTGGTTAATATTTAATGTTTTGGTATCCTTTTTTCCCAGCTTATGGGGCAGCAATGATGCCATTATTCCTGGTTTAGTCCGCAAGTTAGCTGCAACTGCAAGTCCATCTCAACTCAAACATAAAAGAGTAGCTTTGTTGGCGTGTTAGATATCAAACTACGTCGTTTTCCTGATTTGTGAGTTGTGACAAATAGCCAAAGGCAATGAACAAGTTGGAGCTCAATCACGTACGCTTTTTCACGTTTCCAATTCCAATTAATGGGTAATGCGTTGGAAAATTATTAATAAATGTTATTTTCTCGTTTGCACACTTATATTTAATTCTATTTATTTATTTTTATTTGATTAAAAGACGAAAAATAAACGTAAGAAAAAATGTGAGCAAAACATATTTACTTTTATAATTATGTTTTCCATTACATTAGGGTTACATATTATGCTAATCAAGTACAATGATGTTACTAAACTGTACCAACTTTTGTTTTCCTTCCCAACAAATTATTCAGTCTTAGGCCGTTATCATTTGCACTATATGGTTGGTTCCAAATCATCAAAAGAAGAGGGAATTTTCATGTGACATGTTTCAATATTTCATAAAAGTGGATACTAGAAAATGAAAATCAAGTGAAGATTATTTTTGGTAAAACAAAAAGCGTTTGTAGCTTGAGTGGTTTTAGAATGTTCAGTCTTGTATTCATTTTCCTTTTTTTTTTATTTTTTTATTTTTTTGTATTTGATTTAATAAAAAAACTCGGATGGGATTCGAGCAATTTTGTTTTGGTTCCTACACAACTAGATTGAATCAAATCAAAGTTAGTTTGGTTTGACTTGGTTAAAAAGTACAAAAAACAAAACCGAATCGTAATTCCTCTCAATTTAATTGTCTAAATTCTGATTACATATTAACGAATGAACTATTATATCAATCGTTCAAACACCAAAATTTAGAAGTTTTTAATATTATTCAAATATCAACATCAGTTTAATTAAAATTAGAAGATCTAAGACCGAATCAAACCGGACTGCGCCCTCCTGCGGCCTCACCGAACCCTTTTGACCTACCCTAAACAAACCTTAAACGCTAACTTCCAAATCCGAAATAAAATTTTGGTGACCCGCCGGCATTATAAAAACTCCCACAAGTGTGGCGATTTCCAGTTTCCACCGGCGACGGAATCCCCCACACATTTTGTTTAATTAATTCCAAGATTTATGAGTTTATGACTCCATGTTGACCACGCCACCCTAACTCTGGTTGGTCTCCTCTCGCTCTCTCTCTCTCTCTACACTCTCTTCCAATCGCGATTTCCCATTGGTGAAGCTTTTCGACCGTCGCGGTTTCCGTCGTTTAACTGCCGCCCGCCGCGCAGCTGCATTTCTGCAATGTTGAGAAGAAGTGCGTCCTCCTCCTCGCTCGGCATCCTCGCCGTTGTCGTCCCTGCTCTGCTGCTTCTGAGCTCAGATTTGCTTTTCTCACTCTCGCTCGCTGACCCGCTCGCTGCTGCTGACGACTCGGTCACTGAAGCAGATCTCCTCCTCAACGCCAACGCCACCGAGTCCAATGTCTCGCTCTCTAAGCCCAAAGAAGGAAGCTTTGCGGATATGATCGATAAAGCTCTGGAGAACGAGTTCAAAGAGAGTGATCAGAACGAAGGTTCGTATTAGATCCGATGCCCTTCCTCGTTCTATGCATTTTGGCTCGAATTAGGGTTTTAGGTCGAAACCCGGAACGAAAAGAGAAGAAATTTTAAAGGATCTTCGATTTTGTGTTTGGCTGAGAGGAAAAGATGAAAAATTTGTTAAGAAAAGTTGGTTGTGGTGAAATTTCGTTCTTAAAAATCCATCAGATCATGCTTAAATTGTTAAATGCAGTTGTTATTGTTAGGTAATTCATGTTTTTAGTCTTAAATCAAACTTTTTTTTCCCATTGCTTGCTTGTACTTGCAGCTACTGATCCTGGAAGTTTCAACAACAGCGTAGCCGGCGAGCAGGTGAATACCAAGCTAATTTATCCAGCATTTCTACAGAATGAATGGTTCTCAACCGTGGAGAGTCATTACATTAAGATCTGGTTCCGTTTTATTCAAGAAATTTGAAACCTTTACATTGAACCATTTCTTATCATAATTCATGGGTTGCTGGTGCATATATAGTGCAATCTAATGTTTTGATGCAAACTTGATTCGGTCTCAAATACAATATGCTGTAAGTCTTTCTAATTTCATTATTTACCTATCTTTGTGTGGATCAGGCAGTTTTGGAAACAGTTGCGAGAGTAAAGTCGAAGAAAAATGAGACGAAAGAAGAAAAGTACATGCTTATAATTTAAAATCAGTACAATTTTTCATGGATTCTTTATCACTTGAATCTAGCCATTATGGCTTGTTTCACGCTAACTCTGTTGTAGAATAAACAGGTCGTTTCAACTACATGATGTTTTCAATCTGGATAATGATAATAGAGGTGAAGATACACCAACGCTCATTGATCGCAAGGTAAGATTGCTTCATGAAAATATAATTGCTGCAGGTATTTATCTTCATGAAGTGTAACTCTGTTTAATATTTTTAGGACAATGTCTTCATTATATCAAATTTTAAATCAAAATATCCAGTGCTGCAACTAGACTTGAGGTAAACTTACTGGCTCATTACAGTTTCGTAAAGTTCAATGGTCTTCACTTAACAGAAATGCTAATTTGAACTCATCTACTTGTTGCATTGTAGATTAATATCAGATTTGGTGGTCGTTATTGTATCTGCAACCTGTGGTGGCATTGCCTTTGCTTGCGCTGGACAACCGGTCTGATACATACATTCACGCATACATACACACCTGTATATATTTCCAAACTTCATAGAGAAAATATAATGCTATGATCTTACTTAATGTTCATATTCTGTTTCCTTGATACTAAAACTTGACAGGTTATTAGTGGATATTTGCTAGCTGGATCTGTTATTGGACCTGGAGGTTTCAACTTCGTCAGTGAAATGGTTCAAGTATGTTTACTTTACCCTACAATTTTATTATCCAAGAAGAACTTTTTCATTTAATCTTGTAGTGTACAATAAAAAGTTTTCGGTAAGGCATCTTAAGTATGCCTCTGTAGTGAAATAATAAAAGAAACAATACTTTTCTTAGAGATAGGATTTGTTCTATTTGATTGTTAATATATTCTTCTGATGGAAAGATATTTGTATGTCTCACATCCGTCTTTGCTCTGGTTTATGGGTGCAGGTTGAAACTGTGGCTCAGTTTGGGGTAATCTTTCTTCTTTTTGCTCTGGGTCTGGAGTTCTCCACAGCAAAGGTAGACTCTCTCCCTCCCTCCCTCCCTCTCTCTCTCTCTCTCTCTCTCTCTCTCTCTCTGCAGTTTTGATATGCTTATAGCTGACTATAATCAAATTCACCCTTGCATTATTGTAGCTTCGAGTTGTTCGAGCAGTTGCTGTTCCAGGAGGGCTGCTACAAATTTTCCTATTTATGTGCCTGTGTGGTATTACGGCCTCAGTATGTCTACTAATTTTCTACCGACTTCCTTAAAAGTTTGTGCTTGCTTATATCTATCTTACATGTGAAAACATCTCCACCTTAATTTCTGGCTATTGAAATATCCATTCAAAACTAGAACATAGAGTTGTGATACATTCGTGTATTCTACGTTGATTCCTTAAGTAATTTGTAATAGTTTACTATATCTGGTATATGCAAGTGTGCACTTCCAATAAATTTTCTCAACATTAGTTTTTTAAGCTAAATGTTCTGTTAATGTACTGTTATAGATGTTTCTCATTCTCAATGCTGCAGTTCTGATTGGATGCTGTTTGCAGTTATGTGGTGGTAAAGTTTCTGAGGGGATATTTGTTGGCGTGTTCCTTTCTATGTCTTCAACAGCAGTGGTAAATTACCATAAACCTACCTCATGCATGCCCACGTTCGCATAGCTTTGCAGGCTCTTTCACTCTTATATATCCATTTTCTTGGATGCATAGTATTCACAGGTCAATTTTTTTTATTCTGGCCCTAGGTGTTGAAATTTTTGATGGAAAAGAACTCCACTAATGCCCTTCATGGCCAAGTCACCATTGGCACCCTTATTCTGCAGGTTTGTTGGTTTTATATACGCATTCCTTTGATGTACTTTCAGTTTCCGTTTTGAATTTTTAATTTCTGCATTTTAGGACTGATTTATCAATCTTCTAAATATGTGTGGAGAGGATTTTGCTTTGCAGGATTGTGCTGTGGGTTTGCTGTTTGCTTTGCTTCCAGTGCTGGGTGGGACTTCGGGTATTCTTCAAGGAGTGATATCTATGGCTAAGCTGTGAGTTTTCGTTTTTCTTTTAATTGTGTTTGTTCCCTTCCCTTGTGGAACAATCTTGAAAAAAACCTATTATATTCACTTGATATTTGCTGTCACCCGTTATGATTTCTATATAAAATCGGTTGGACCACTTTTTTTAGTTTATCAATCTTATAAAAAAATGTGAACTGGCTGGTAGCTCTGTTATCTTATATTGATTTTATAACTAATGAAGATGAAGTTCTGAAGATATTCACAATCTTTCTCGTTCTTTTCTATAAAATTACTTAATTAGTGACAAATCTATATGCTGGTTATATGTTTATAACATCTTATTTTTCTTTAAACAGGATGGTGACTTTGCTTACATTTTTGGCTGTTCTTTCTATTTCATCTCGTACTTGTGTTCCTTGGTTACTTAAATTGATGATAAGTTTATCTTCACAGGTACCATTTTCTTTTCTTTGTCCTAGAAAATTGCTAATTATCTGTAAGCTACATTTTTCTTTAATTTTAAATGTCATCTTTGCAGACCAATGAACTGTACCAATTGGCATCAGTCGCTTTCTGCTTGCTTGTTGCCTGGGTATGTCTCCTTCTTGATTTATTTGTCTGGAATCCTTGTTCTATCTTGCCGA
Source organism: Pyrus communis (assembly GCF_041283825.1). NCBI lineage: Eukaryota > Viridiplantae > Streptophyta > Magnoliopsida > Rosales > Rosaceae > Pyrus > Pyrus communis. The sequence continues at coordinate 39,656,228 of NC_142579.1, read as the reverse complement.
GCTTCTCATTTCTCTTGTTCTGCTTGCTACAGAATCATATTCATCCATGTTTCTTTCATTTATACTTATTGGTTGTTTTCCATTTTTACAAGTTACTTTTCTAATGCATTAGGAGCAATACATCTGGTGTTTTACTTAATTTTTAGCAAGCCGGATTGACTGATGACCTAAGAATAATTTTCGGCTACAAATTTTTGCTCCTTCAACTTCCGTAAATTGGTCAATATGTCCTGGTCCTACTATGTACGCATAGACCCTCAGCATCTGGTTAATAGGGTCCTTGTGCATCTTATGAGTCTATTGAAGTGATGTAAGATAGTTGAATGCTTTAGTTTCGTGACATGCATGTCAGATTCTAGTCATGCCACTGTAGTTTAATTGCTTTTACAATTTCAGTGTAGTGATAAGCTGGGACTAAGTCTGGAACTGGGTTCCTTCGCTGCCGGAGTGATGATATCAACAACTGATCTTGCACAACATACTCTAGAACAAGTAAGGCTACATACTCTATACTGTATGATTAGTAACGGTACTTGAATTGCTCAACTGATCTTCCTTGTTTATCCTTGTTCCATCTGCTGGAAAATGAAATTCCTTCACCCCCATTCCAATTTGATTTTCTGATTTTTGAGATGCATTATACATACAAGTTTTCTGGCATAAAATAGTACAACTGGCAGTATCATGGTCATTATACAGTTACTTTTGTGGTCCATATGTGCACAATAAATTGTTGCTCATAATGTTGAAGTTCCTTGATAGTAAGATGGCAGCACTGAAGTTTGTTGCTTGTTGCAGATTGAACCCATCCGCAACCTTTTTGCTGCTCTTTTTCTTGCCAGTATCGGGATGCTAATCCATGTTCAATTTCTCTGGAACCATGTAGATATATTACTAGCATCTGTTATATTAGTTATCATCATAAAAACAATTATTATCACCATGGTTGTCAAGGGATTTGGTTACAACAACAAAACATCATTTCTTGTAAGTTTGATATGAAAGTCACATTTTCATATTGCTTCTTTCTAGTAATTTAGTTGTTCACATTTATTGAATTCTTGTATTTGTAATTGTATAGGTTGGAATTTCTCTGGCACAGATAGGCGAATTTGCTTTTGTTCTTCTAAGTCGTGCCTCTAATCTCCATCTAGTCGAGGTTAGTGCTAGTATTGAAGTAGCTTATGATGATACTTAAGGCCCACGGTACATCACTGGCTGTGTTCTCTGGATCTTTAACCTCAATCTTGTTAGAAAAATAGTGTGATAATAATGAGCTAGTTTGCTGAAACTTCAACCATTTTCAGGGGAAATTATATCTGCTGCTTCTTGGAACCACAGCTCTTAGTCTGGTATGAAAATTCTCTCTGTTCAGTGTTATAATGTGATTTTTTTAGTCCGTTCTTGTTACTTATGTACTTATGTACCTGGCTCTTTTTTGGCCATAATGCATGTGGTTTTGTTGATGAAAAAAGAGTTAGATCACCCGATTCTCTGAAGCAGAGAAAAAAAATTGGTCATGAATATGAAGTTTAGCAATGGCATCTCGTATAATAGTGTTTACCGACACATTTTCTGAAATCTTTTGCAGGTGACCACTCCTTTTCTATTCAAGCTAATTCCTGGTTTAGTGCATCTTGGTGTGCTTTTAAGATGGTTCCCTCCCGATGGTGCTGTTGAGGTATTGACTGAAACTCAATTGTAGAAATGGTTCCATACAACTTGATCGAAATCAACTATTCCACACTTGCGTTACATCTTTATCTTTACGTCTCTTACATATGTTTGCCGACTTCAGATTGGTTTCAAAGGAGATAACCTTCGCTCAGATAGTGGCAAACAACGTGTCATTTTGATGGTCCGAGAATCTCATGATTCGTGATCTCTGTATAAAGGAAAAACTGTAAAGGCAGTCTCCGGTTTACCCACAATGTTTTTACTCCAGCCGCATTTGGGGAGTGTTTCCAGTGGAGTTGATAAGGAGGAGGTAACTATTTTCTTTACTTCTCATACAAACCTACTTGGAGTAATTTCCGTTTCACATTACCGGCCTAAGTCAACAGTTCAAATCGAGCCGAAGTAATGGAAAGAACAGAAAAGAGAAGAGACTATCTAACTGCTGAAAGAAATAACACAATGATGCTTTACCTGTATAATATTCATTCTTTCCCACTGTTAATTCGTTTGGAGTTGTAACATAATTTTGTCTTGTAATTTTGGATACATCAAGTAATCTGTATATCTTACCTCCTTCCTTTCTCTAAGCCTAATTGTAAACATTCACACTAAATTAAATGGGTTTTCGTTCCTTCTGGAATTTCAATTATCCTAGTCGTCTGCTTGTGACCTTGAAATGAGTACTGGTACATCACCGTCGATATATTACTTTGGCCGGTGGGATTTTTGTATCATCAATATTTGTATACAAGCATGTGTTTATTGCTCTCATCACCTTTTGGTGCCACTCAAGTCCATGCTACTCTGTCCTATATTAATATTTCCGTCTCCTTCATAGGGTAAGTCGTGAGATCAGCTGAGACCACTAGCTCGAAGAAAACCAATAAAATTCTTGAATTGTCCAATTAATAATGACAGTTTTATGTGAAATGCAAACGCATTGTTTTTTTTTTTTTTTTTTTTTGTGTTTTTGTGAATTGTCCAAATTAATAATGACAGTTTTTTTTTTTCCCGACAAAAAAAAAGAAAAAAGAAAAAAACACATGGTTCATATTTTGTTTCATTAGTCCGGAAAATTTAGTTTTTAGCTCAGAAACAACTTTTCTGCTCCAACCCTGTTGGCCTAAAATTTTAGCCGGGGGTTATTAAAAAATGAACTTAGGCTAATTTTTTTCTTAAATTAACTTTAAAAAAAAAAATATGTAGATTATCATAAATTAATTTTATGAACATTTTAATCTAAAAATATTTAAATTCCGATAAATATTGAAAAATCACTAAATCTTTCCACAAAGCAAGCCTTCAACTTTCACCAATCTTTCAACTTTCACCAAACTTTTAACTTTCACCAATCGTTCAACTTGCACCAATCGTTCAATTTGCATCATCTTCGCTAACAGAAACTCATGCCAAGCATAAAGCAACATCTTCCTCACAGGTCCAATTACGACCTCTAATATGCTCTCTTGCCATGTTGAACAATTTGGAAATGGAAAGAAATGGTAGAAAGATAAAGTAGAAGAATTGTAGGAGAAAATTGAGTTGTGTATGGATGTTTGAACAAATACATAAGTATTTATAAAGTTTTTTGGTGAATTTTGAGTTAAATAATTTTTTATTATTATTTTAGCAGTTGGATTTAAATTTGGACCATTAAATCTTTTTTTTTTTTACCGTTAGATTTGATTATATTTGAATTTAGCCGTTGGATTCAATGTATTTTAAAATAACATTTAAAAAAAATTGAATCTGGACCGTTGGATCAACCAACGATCAAATAATGCCAACCGTAAGATGAACAAAAGAGTCGTTGGGCTCATAATTGCTGCCAACATCGGCCCTGACAGTGGGTCCCACCTTGTTGGGCACTAAAGGCTAACGCCCACCTGGGGCAAGTGGCGCGAGTGATCGGGCCAAGATTGGGCTAGGTTTGGGCACATCCAAACATTTCTGGGCTAATTCTTAGAGGGACTTTGTCCTTGATTTGGCGTTTGGCTTGGATTGGGTTGGGTTTTTTTTTTTTGGGAGGGGGGATGGGAATAAATGGGGTATTTGGCTTTTAACCTATCACATCCCAGTCTCGACTTCTCCATAGTATGATATTGTCCGCTTTGAGCCCCGGCCACACCCTTACGGTTTTGTTTCTAGGAACTCACACAAGAACTTTCTAGTGGGTCACCCATCCTAGGAATGCTCTCGTCCGAACTCGCTTAACTTTGGAGTTCCGATAGAACCCGAAGCCAGTGAGTTCCCAAAAGGCCTTGTGCTATATGGAGGTAGGCATGTACATATAAGACACATCGCCCCCTCTCCGTTGGTCGATGTGGGATGTTATAATACACACCCCATAGAGGCCCGACGTCCTCGTCGACACAATCGCATCACACGGCAGAGTGGCTCTGATACCATTCTAACAACATCCCAGACCGGCTTTGCCACAGCACGATATTGTCCGCTTTGGGCCCCGAGGCCTTTTGGGAGCTCACTGGCTTCAGAGTTCATCGGAACTCTGAAGTTAAGTGAGTTCGAGCTAGAGCATTCCCAAGATGGGTGACCCACTGGGAAGTTCTCGCATGAGTTCCCAGAAACAAAATCTTGAGGGTGTGGCCCAAAGCGGACAATATCGTGCTACGACGAAGCCGGTCTCGGATGTGATAGAATGGTATCATAGCCACTCTATCGTTCGATGCGAGTGTGTTGACAAGGACGTCAGGCCCCTAAGGGGGGTGGATTGTAACATCCCACATCAACCAACAAATAGGGGATGATGTGCCTTATATGTATATGCTCACCTACATATAGCACGAGGCCTTTTGGGAACTCATTGGCTTCGGATTCCATCGGAACTCCGAAGTTAAATGAGTTTGGGTGAGAGTAATCCCAAGATGGGTGACCCATTGGGAAGTTACTCGTGAGTTCCCAGAAACAAAACCGTGAATGAATGGTGAGCACAAAACGGACAATATCGTGCTACGGCGGAGTTGAGCATGGGATGTGACATAACCCAAGGTTGGAGAGAGTCTTAAGGTAAAATCCCAACTACATTAAGGGGGGTGCAGTCAAACTAAGATTTTAAAGGATTTTAAAAGTGATAGATTTGATAGGATTTAAGAGGATTAGAGATTTCTACAAAATTCATATGGATTTTTAAAAAATTTGAATGGATTGTGGTGGAAGGATTTGAAATCCTAGGGGGTGAGGTTGGATTCTTTTTAGTCTTGGTTATATATACTTTTGGCTCTCAAATCCCACAACTTATTGAAATCCTCCAAAATCTTAATTTTTTTAATACACTTAGATTTGTATGGATTTTAAAATCATTTAAAATCTTTTAATTGACTACACCTAAACTTTAAAAGATTTTAAAATCCTTTAATTGACTACACCTAGAGTTGAATGGATTCTAAAATCTTTTAATTGACTACACTAGGATTTTAAAGTTTTTTAAAATCCTCTCAAATCCGAGTTTAACTACACCTCTCTAAATAATAATAATAATAATAATAAATGGTGATGAAACCCATCTAACTGTTGTCTGTGATAGAGGGAAGAGACCTAAATAATTACTCGGGTACGATTGTTTGGGAAGAATATTTGGCATCACTTTTTTATACATGTTTTTGTGAAGTTTACTTTGTAATGTTTCAACGATTTGAATCATTTATTTTTCAAGTTTTTCTTAAAAACCGTTAGATTGATGGTTTCTTTGTAGAACCATATTCGTTCATTTTCTTCACTACACATGAATGTCTTAATGTTTTGGATTTATCTAATTTTTTACAAGTATAATCTATGAGTGATATTTTAAAAATTGACAGTTTGAATAGTCAAAATACATTATGAAGCGGCTTTCACATTACAGCTTTTGGAGCAAATGCACCATAAGTACTGATCTTGTAGTACATGAACAAAAGTTGCTAGCCATTTAATTACAAAGTCTTCTGAAAAATTGACTATAAACAATGAAAGCACCCATATTCTGATGGATAAAACGACGCGAACACCCAGGTTTTGAAGAGATGAAATCGGATTTGAGGCAGAGAGAGACGGAAAGAAAGAAGCAGAAAAGAGGATGGTAACTGAAACCCTCCAGCGACTTCGTTCTCTAAAAATAATTTTATGACAAAATTACCCTTGGATACTTTTATGCTTTCTTTTTCACCGCTTCGAATATTTTTTGGCCGAGGGGCATTTGCGTCCAGTTCTTTTTGTCAAAGCCGGTGACACCAAAACCAGCCTCTAGCTTTATGTATAAAAGATATTGCTCTTTTCCTTTCCTGAAAGAAGAAATTGTTGCATTCTCGTCAATCACGGTGTGATACGTGTGCAAAACTTGCTTATCAAAAACATAAACCAGATATTCGTATGGATATTTCTGGATCATAATCACGATCAAAGCTAGGACAAGCAACTGAGATATTTCTTAGAAGTAGCGCTTGGACGACAAGTTTCTGCTAGCTACATGGCCATGCATGCATTAATAAAATTAACCATTAGGTTTCTCAAAAGGCATACAATTTACAAACTAGTTTCTAGAAAAGGAGCTCAATGCATGGTGTAGTAGTGTGTTTCCAACTTCCTATCTAGGGCATCGGAGATGCAAAGCTTAAGTTCTAAATCAGGAGGAGAAGCTGCCGCTGCTGCAGATGGAAGAGCTGCTGCTGCAGGTGCAGGCAGCACTGTAGCTGAAGTTGATGAAGAACAGAAGTAGTCTTGAATTTCGACATTAAACGCATAAGAGGGTTTGAAGGACACCGATATGGAATATTAGAGCTGCTGGAAGCTTCAATAGGTTTAGATAAAACGTTCAGATTAATCAGCCCCACCTGCAGCCAGAAGAATCTATATTACATATATATGAACCAAACTTGAAAACATAATATTACGCGGAGCAGCTTCTTGGGATCCCGCTCAGCTGTAGCAAATACGAGATTGGTATAGGACCATGTATTCACCGTACATATAAAAGTTCTTATACATTAATTTCATCGTTTCTCATTTTCCTTTTTTTTTTTCTCTCTAAAATACAAGAGTCCTATACAGTAAATGCATGGTCCACACAAAAGCTCTTTCAACCCATCATAAATACATGGATAAACTTTGATCATTTTGTGTTGGAGACAGACTTTAAGCAACTTAAACTAACATATAAAACAAGATAAAAAAAACCCGAATATCTGGAAAATGAAAATTATTATCCAAAGTCGGCATAGATTTCAGCATACAGCCATATATGCAGAGCTGTATGTTATCTGTTTCCTTTCTTCTTTTCTCTCCACTTTGGTGAAGCCAAGACCCCCCGATAAGCATGATTGCATGGCCACCATAGAAGTTGAGTAGTTGTTGCACCATTCAATACCAATAAAATCAATCATAAAAATTCTCGGTTAGCGCTGCTTAGGTCCCGGCACACAACCAAGAACCCCAGGTAACCATGACTGCATGGCCACCACACAAGTTGATTAGTTGTTGCACCATTGAATATAGACCCATTAAATATAGAAATTTTATGTGCAAATTGTCCATTGTGTATTGAATGACGGAGTTTACATCTATAATATACTGAAAATGAATACATCAAATTTACCAAATATTAAACAGTTTTGTTTAGAGAAGAACGGAATATCATCCGTCCATCCATCTATCAATTTATTATAAAAGAAAATGCCAAAACATGATCTGCTATGTTTTGGAATAAAATCCAGGAACCCCACGACTGCATCATAACACATGTTCAAACCAAAAAGGATATAAAGTGTTCTATCCCGGCCCGCAACCAACAACAACACACTATAAATTCATTCGTATTCATTACTAGACAAGTCTTAATTTCTTTATTAAACTGTTTAAACAAACACTAAAATGACAAATAGCTTGATGTACGGTTAAATATTCATCTTCAAAGATTCTATGACGAATCTTCTCCTCGTCGAAAATTATATAGGATTCATACTAAACAAACTTTAAAACAGATAAACTACTTTGAAAGGAGTTTACAACTTGATTGGTTAGGTTGATTTCGATTCGATTTCCATTATCCCTTGTCAAAAAAGATATTACAAAGACATTTACCTCATATATTTTTTTTTTGGTCGCAAAAATTCGACAACTTTGATAAAGCTGAATTTAGATATCACGCGGGAGTTTGTTAGGGTTGTCACATGATCCACGAATCTCCAGCTTCCCTGTTCAACGATTGCGACTACACCCAGTCATTTTGTCCTTTTTCTTGTTTTACCATATCTACCCCTAACTTTTTCACAAATTTACATGCATGCCCCTCCCAAAATTATCACCAACGACCTCTAAGTACTAATCCAATTTTGATGATCTCATGGGCTAACTAATTGTCGTTTGAGTTTCAATCAAGACAATTGACATACATGCATCAATCCAAAAGAAGAAGGAAGACATGGACATGCATGAGTTGTTTGAAATTAAGTAATAATCTTGTTCCTAATCATGATTTTTTTTTAACCAACAATATAATCTACACTAAGGGGATGAAGGAGTACGCTAAGCTTCATAATGGGCTATCAATAATGTAGTTCAATTTTGCCTTTGGTGAAAATCGAATTTAAAACCTCTCACTTACAAGTAAAAGAGGAATATCACTATATCGTAATACTACGTGATTGTTTCAAATCATGAGTTGACAAATCAAATAAACTCTTCCACGATACTAATTTAATTTTAATTATTGGGCTTTGGCTTTCAAAGTTAGGCAAATTGGTAGAGATCTAGCTTGTTTCTATATGCTCTAAAGTACGCTTAATATTGTAGTTTAGATTTAGGTTTAATTTATGAATGATGTATTCAAAATTTTAATCAACAAAAAGAATAGGATATTAGCTTTAAACTTTTTGCTACAGTAGTACGTTTTAGTATATTTATCTTCAATTTTAAGTGGAAATTTTTTTGTTCGACTTGTTAATGAAAACTATCGAAATCTACAATCCTCATCCATTGAACCCGAAACACACTATAAACTGAAAAGAAAGACTGTGATTAGGCAACTTACCACCCAAGCAATGCTCCAAATTCCTCACTCCTATAATATAAAATAGAAACTTTCGTGAAAATGATTTGGACTAAGTTTATTTTAATAAAAAATCATGCTATAACTTTATTTAATGAAAAAGACTTAAATTTTAATGAAAAATTCTTAAAATTTATTAAAAATGACAAAAAAAAAAAGTTAAATTTTAGCGAAAAGGACATAATTTTAATATTTTAGAAAAAAAACTGACGTGCGAACCCGCGCGCCCTTACACAAACTGTTTATGAAACTTATTACACTGTTTATAAAACTCACTACACTGTTTATGAAATTTACTACACTGTTTATGAAACTTAACTGTACGACACTGTTTATGAAACTTAATGATAGTAAACTGTTTATAAAACTTAACGGTAAATGCTCATCCCAGATTTTCAAGTTATTTCACCATAATGCAATAAAAAGATAAAAAAAAAAACATGATATCATCAACGTCCACACTCTTAAAGCCATGCATGGCTAGGGCTAGTTTGGTATAGGATACCGAACCCAAAATGACATAACAAATCCCGAACTGAAAATTTTCGGCACAAGAATAAGACGACCGATCCCAAACCAAAACTTCAGGATTCCCGAATTTTGGTATTCCCAAAAAAATTTCCGTATTTTGGGATTTCCCGAAACCGAACTTGCATTGAAATCCAAATCAACTAGATTGAAATCGAAAACATTCGAACCTGCATGAAAAACCCAATATGAAATCAGAGAAGTGCAGTGAATTAGTGAAGACTGATGGGAGATAGAGAGATAGAGTGAAGAGATAGTATGTCCTCCTCCTAACCCGAGCCCCTAATTTGAAACCCCACATAGAGAATCAATGGAGAGAATCAGAGGTGGGGATGAAGCTGTGAGGTGTGGTGGTGGCCGGAGCGGAGAAAGTTCGTTGAAGTGAGACTATGAGAGGGTGGTGGCTGCTGAGCTTCGAATTCTATAAGACAGACAGAGAGAATCTGAGACTGGGTGAGGGGCCAAAGATGAGAAATATGAGAGAGTGAGTAGGCATGTGTCGGATTGGGTTTGGATTGAGTTGGGAATGTTTTGGTGGCTTCGCCTTTCTGGGTTGCATTGCAAATGGAGATAATTCAAGAGCGATAGAGAAAGCAGCAGCAGACAGCACCCATGTGCTTTGATAAAACTTTAAACGCCACACTGCACACGATTAGATTCTTATCCCCACACTTAAGTTATTCTAATAATATAATAATAAGCCATATACATATTCCAACATATATATAAGTTTATAACAATAGGGTTTAAAGTTTGGTTCGGGATGGGGAAACCGAACAATTTTAAAGTGTGAGACCTGATCCCATACCAAATAATTCGGGATCGGTTTGGTTTCGGGACCAAAATTTTTGAGATTTTCGGTTTGGTTTCGGTATGGTTTCGAATTTTCGGTATTTTTTTTCCACCCCTATGCATGTCTAATAACTTAATACCATTACTAGGAAAAATGGTGATGAATCCAACGATGTTGTCAATGATGTTGCCCCACCCTTACCCTCAACTATCCCAACCCACATGTGATACCCCGTCCTTAATTTAACGTTCTTGTATTATTAAATAGTGCGCATTTACCAAAATGCCCTCGTGGCAAAAATGTTAACTTTTGTTGACCATCTCGTCGAAACTCATATAACTAATTTTCTCAGTTTATTCTTATCGTACTCATTGCCATGAACCCATGGGCGCGAACGGATCCGAATTTGGAGTTATAACAAAGACTTTATGTTTTGAAACGTCAAACGTTTTTCAAGCTTTCCTCGTTTCGTCTCTTGTGACCTTAATTTGTGAGCCATTGGGACCCACTTTGGAACCTTGTCCCCTTGTTCTTTCCCCCTTACCCATGCATCCCCATTCCCTTTTTCTTTTATCTGTCACTTCCCTCTATCTCTCTCAAAACTCTTTCCATCACCCATCGGCCCTCTCATTCTCTTTGAACCAACCCTCCCTGAGGGTACCACACACAACAACAATATCAATAACACCACCACTACCACTTCCTCCCTAGGTGAAACCACGAACTCAGAACGAACGAGGAAACCCCCAAACTCCTTATTCTTCCTCTACACCATCACTGTTCACCGACATTCTCCGATGAAGGAAACTCACGAGAAAACCTACCCAGTTTTCCGGCGAAGATAGCGAGTTTGCAGCCATTTTTTGGCCAACTCCGACCACCACTCGGTCCCAACTTGGTGTGTCATTTGAGGTGACCCAGTCCTCCCTATTGTTGAATGACACGTTGGTAACAAAGTATATGTGAGTGGACCCTTTCTAGAATGCATGATTTTATTACTAGAAATGCATTTATGAAAAGCATGATTTTATGACCACATTTTATGAAACGTTTATGAGTAAATTGGATTTACGCTTTATGAAATATCATGCTTTATCGAATTTATGTTTACTGAGATATTTATGAACATGAATTTAGGATATGATGTTTGAGCTATTGAGCTCCGATGGTATATATTTTGAAAATATTATGTTCATGATTTTCTGTGCTCACTTCATGGATATATATATATATGCGCCTTCGGGCGGAAGATATATAACACACCCACCCCAATATCCTCCAAACACCAAGGTAAACACGTGCTGGTCAACACCCGAAAGTGACGAAGCCATATTAACATGCATGTAGGTTATGAAGAAAGAATGAACATAAATAAAACACGTAAATTTTAACAATAAAGAATATGCAAATGTGGGAATGTGATCAGAACATACAACTAATCAAGAATATTGTAGAAGAAATATTATGAAATGTACGAACAAAGGAATGGGTCATACATTAAGAGGACTCGAAGATACCGATGCGGGAGTGCCTTAATGCCGGGATTGTACGCCTCGATTCTAAGTCCTGAATGGAGCTCAAAATAAAGCATGAGTGAACCAAATTTATATAAAAGTAATACTAAAACAATTATTCTTCAACGTACTAACCCCCAGGTTTAGAAAACTCATATATAGCATAATAAGTAATACGTTTTCCGAAAACGCTAGCATGCCATAAAACCTTCTTAAAACATATATCGTATATAGTGTGCTTAATAGTGGTTTCACAATAGCCCGAAGGCCCTACATCACCCGCCCGAATGCATATATAAATCTTTCGCCCATAGGCCCTATATCACCCACCTAAAGGCATATATATAAATATCATTCGCCTGAAGGTCCTACATCACCCGCCCGAAGGCATATATAAACCATTTGTCTAAAGGCCCTATATCACTCGCCCGAAGGCATATATGTATGAATATCCACTAAGTAAGCACTGAAAATCATGAACATAATCCTTCCAAAATATATCTTATCGGAGCCTCAATAGCTCAAACATCATATCATAAATATCTCAGTAAACATAAATTCGATAAAGCATGATAATTCATAAAGCGTAAATCTAATTTACTCATAAACGTTTCATAAAACGTAGTCATAAAATCATGTTTTTCATGTATGCATTTCTAGTAATTAAAATCATGCATTTTGGAAGGGGTCTACTTACAGATACTTCGTCGCCGAAGAGCCGTGCAAACTAGAAAACGGGCTCACCACTGACAAATACACTTAAGCACATCAAGGGATCAATTAATAAAACTCTACTAAAACGATTGAATTTGAGAAAACAGACGTCGAATTCAGATTCAGGACATCGAAAAACTTAATGGGGGACCTTGGGTTTATCCACGCGTACGGGATGACGGTCTGGGAGGTCACACGTCACTGCACGCGCCGAGATGGGTCATCGAAAATTTCACCGGCGCCGCCGTGGATGACAGTAGAGGCGCATATACTTCACACGCCAGCCATGGTAGCCCTTCACGCGCCACCCACGAAATCTGGAAATGAGTCCGGATCAGGTTAGATCCAGGTTGTTAGTTTGGGCATGGTTGTTAGGTTAAGCCTGGTTTTGGCTTGCAGGTTGGGTCGACCTGGTTTCAGGTCGTGAGTTGGCCAGTCTCCACGAAGAAGAAAGCTAAAGCTTTCCAAGCTCCGTTCATCCCCAAAACTTAATTAAAACTAGTTATTCCATATACCAAATTAAGGCCCAAGGAACAAGGAAGAATATTATACCTATCTCATGGCCAACCGTGGTCGAAGTTGGTTGGAAAATGACCTGGAAGGCTCGGGTTCTCACCGGTATCTGGGAAAATCTCCCTAAGGTGTTTTATGTCACAAAACGTCATCAAAACATACCTATAGTCTTTAAATCAACCCAGGACGTTGAGAAGAAAGAAGGATCAAGGGTATTCCGAGCCTTACCTAGTCGGGGAAGGTGGAACTCGCCGGCGTGGTTGGTGTGCTAGGTTCAGTGTCTTAGTGTTTCATAGAGAATGAGAGAGAGACAGAGGTAAGGAGTGATGAAGAGGAAATCATGGTAGTATGCGGTGGTTCGTGACTAGCTTAGGTTTGTGGCGGTGGTGCTCGCCATTCCGGCAAGGGTGGTGACTGGGTTTGGTGTCTCAGCATATGCAGAGAGAGAGAAAGATAGCTGAGAAAGAGTCCAATATGAGAGAAAAAACTGACAGGGATAGGGAAACAGATGGGGGACACAAGACAACTCGTGGGCCCTAGTGGCTCACACTACAAGATCCCCCAAACACAACATTTAAAATAAATATCCCTAAGCAAAGTGAAATTACAAAATTGTCCTTGTTGTTTTGAAATTTGTAAAATTTTGGGACGTGTCGTTATAAAATATATGCTTTCGGGTGGGCGATGTAGTGCCTTCGAGTGGAATATATATATGCCTTCAGGCGGGTGATTTAGTGCCTTCAAGCGATTGTGATACCACTACTAAACACACTATATACGATATATGTTTTATGAAGGTTTTATGGCATGCTAGGATTTTTCGAAAAACCTACTACTTACTATGCTATATATGAGTTTTCTAAAATTGGGGGTTAGTACATTTAAAAAGTAATTGATTTAGTATTACTATATATAAACTTGGTTCACTCATGTTTTGTTTTGCACCCCCTTAAGGACCTGGGAACGAGGCATACGACCCGAGTTACGAGGCATTCCCATATTAGTGAATTTGTGTCCTCCTCTCTGCGTAGGACATCTCTTGTAATCGCATTTTCTAATATTTCGTCCACTTGTATTTCGAATTACTAGTATGCTCTGAACATGTCATGCATTATCACTTTTAAATGTGTTGGCACTTGATTACTATATTTTATTAAGGTTTGTATTTGAATATTATATTACGTGGTTCTGTGTGAAATTTTTATGCATGTTCCTCATGTTCTTAGCATATGCATTCATGAAATGGCTTACGTCACCCTCGGGAGTTGGCCAGCACGTGGCCATCCTGTTGTCCTTTGGACACTGGAATCAGGGCATGTCACCACACCTAACCGACTCCCTCCCAACCATACCGCCACAGATGTAGTTCTAAATTGAATGGAACCCACTTCAATTTGAAATTTTAATTTTAGAGGAATAAAATATGTTTGGATTATGTCAAAGGGTTATGCAACTGAAGGATTGGTTGGGTGCTCTTTACACCGGCTTTATTTAGGTTTTTTTTGTTTTTTTTTATTTCTCTTATCATTATTATTAAATAAAATTATATGATGGTTTTTTGTTAAAACTCAAAGTTTGGAAACTTTTTTCATTAGTTTTTTCTTATAAAATATCGTTGTATTAAAAAAAATTAAAAATTAAAAACTCTTAACACCATTAAGAATAAAAATACCATTAAAATTTTTTTTTGACAACGCATGCCAGAATTTTTATTTAAAACCCGAGATTTTTCTGGAAACTACGGAAGATGAATCATCACTCTCCCAACTTATGTACTCTAATATTATTCTAACCACTTTGATGAGGTATTATTCAAATTTCATAAATATAAACAATGCTTTCACGAAATTTCCACCTCATGTTCATCTTCTTGGCTGCTTGCCAGCCAGTTGCAAACTTTTTTTTTATCATCCAGGTTCGGACATTGGCTAAACCAAGACATTTCTCAATATAGCAGTTATTAATTCTCTTAATTTGGAAGTAAACACAGTTTTTAAGTAAAAGACGATTGCATTGATCATAAAGGAGAGATTTTTCAATATGTCAAGAATATGCTTTTGTACACTAAAAATCATAATATAAGTGATTGGATATTTTAAGAAAAAAAAAATTCAATCACTTGTAAAATACATCTTATGTTCAGACCGTATTACTGACAATCTGAAATATTTCTCTATATATAGATAGATCCCACCGGCCAGTGGCCACTTAATAAAAAATAAAATAAAATCCATCTCAAGGGCATATCCGTCCTAAAAGAAAAATACCTCCAACCATAAATGTGCCCCCCTCTCGTGTTCGTATGATGGTTCACTTGCCCTAGAACCACTAGCTCTCATTCATTTTCTTCTTCTCCTTCTATGCTCTAATTAATTCCGTGTTGGTTTTTTCACACGTGTGAGCAAACAAACATGGATGCTTGCCACGCTCCGCCATATGGTCTAACCCTAGCTGAGTTTTCCGAGCTGGAGGGTCTCATCGACACGTACCACAAATTCGAGCCGTCGCCGAACACATGCACGTCGCTAATAACGCAGAAGATCGAAGCTCCGGCACAGCAAATTTGGCCGTTGGTCCGGAACTTCGACAACCCTAAAAAATACAAGCACTTCATCAAGAGCTGCAACATGAAAGGCGACGGCGGAGTTGGGAGCATAAGGGAGGTGACGGTGGTTTCGGGGCTCCCGGCGTCGACGAGCACCGAGAGGCTGGAGATTTTGGACGACGAGAAACACATAATAAGCTTTAGAGTTGTGGGAGGGGAGCACAGGCTTAATAACTATAGGTCGGTTACTTCGGTTAATGAGTTCGTTAATTGCGAAGGTGAGGAGGGGAATAATCAAGTGTACTCGATTGTTTTGGAGTCGTATGTGGTGGACATACCAGAAGGGAACACCGGGGAGGATACAAAGATGTTTGTGGACACTGTGATCAAGTTGAACTTGCAAAAGCTTGGAGTGGTGGCTATGGCGGCGAATGTGCATGGCAACACTGGAGGAGGACATGATCAATCATGAATTGACTATTATAATTTTTATAAAAAAATAAAAATAAAAATCAAATGTTAGTGGTTAGCGCATTGCTGTTAATTTGGATGCAAGTTGAATATTGTTCCCATTTCTTCTTTTTTATTTTATGATTTTTATGTCACTTGGTACGGTCGGGGATTTGATAAATATGTATATTTTTATTTGCTTGCGGGGATAGGAAAGAGATCCTGATCTCTTCCACCGAAGTTCACACATCAAATGATCCGGATCTTTGAAATTTGATATAAAGGTTAAAAATAAAGATTTGTTTTAAAAGTTATAATAATTTTAGCCGCTAGATCAAATTTCAAGGGTTCGGATCACTTGATCCATATGATTTGGTGGAAGAGATCCGGAGATATAAATGGTAGCTTCATCAAGGTAGCCTATTTTTTTGAGGTCAGAAAGATTCACAGTCATTTAAATGTTTTCTAGCCACCATCGTCATAACTTGAACCCAAGATGTAACATATGAAATACGTGTATGAAGTTCATCTTCAATCACTAACCACATCGTAATAGTTGGACATCGAGATATGTTATGGGGGATATTATTTTTTAAATGTTATCATTTTTCTCTCTTCAATAAAATAACAATAGCAAAAGCACTTTGGTTGGTTTGTTTCAACAGGAAAATGATCCTCGTCGGATTCTTTTCTTGGGGATTCAGGGATTTCGTAATCATAATCGTTGATTGTACATTGTGCGGTCAATTTTTTTACGTACTATTTATATTTAATTTTAAATTTTAAATAATTTATAACCGCATAATGTACGATGAACGATCATGATCACAACAAATCCCCAGAAAAATAATCTGACGAGGATCCTTTTCCGTTTCAACATATTATAAGCATTTTATTCTTATTATCTTATTGGGTTCCACCGGCCTCCTCTAGACTTCACCCGTACTATCTTGAAACTTGTCTTCAATTAATTAAACAAATAGTTCATATGTAATATAATCCTGCGTACATTGAGAATGTAAAGTTTTGTTTGGAAGCTGGATGCTCTAAAATTCTTATGGCATCGGATCAGACCAAGTTATTCTACTCAGTTGAGATTGTTTATCGACTGAAAAGAGTGAAGGCACTTTTTTTTCTGAGTTACAAAAGGTTTTATTGTGTCTCAGACAAAAAAAAGCAGAAATACGTTTTAGTCATTTTATAGAGAAATACCTACTAGATGCTTCTTTCTAAAACACTTCTAATAATTTTTCATGAAACATTATATTTTCACCATAAGTGTTTACGAACACTAGTGTTTTTGCTATGAAAACTATTCAAACGAATCCTAATTAAATAACTTTCACGGCATCTAATATATTTTTGATCCTCTGTATCAACCGAGTCGATGATACATAGTGGACGTATATTTTTCTTTATTTTTTGACAAAAAACGTATATTTTTCTACATAGCTTTCGTGCATATTAAAGAAGCGGCTGAGAGCTTAAATCCAGCAAAAAAAGGGACAAATCTCTGCCTTTAATTTTTGCATGAATAAAAAATAAAATAAAAACTAATGAAAACATTTCGAAAACTTTGAGTTTTAATCAAAATGACAAAAATGTGTTATAAGTGAATAGTATCAAAAGTAACTTTTTAGAATAAAAATATCATTGACGTTAAAAGTGAACAGTACCAAAAACGTTTTGTTAAGATTCTAAAAAAAAAAAAAAAATAAGAGAGACAGAGAGAGGGTCATTGAGATTTTTGGAGGGCAGAAATTAGGTGCATAATTTGGTCCAGTGCTTTTTTCGTGTGGCTTAAATGTCAACCCTGAACCCAACGGCAAAAGGCCAGCGAAAGGGACGAAGAAAAAACTAGGGAGAGAATGTGGGCAAAACCTTGAGGGACATGTGATGCCTCATATCCAACACTTTGGTGAATCAGCAAAATTCTGGTCGCTTAATTGAGTGTAGTATGCGTGGTAGTAACCTAGATAGCTGGTCAAACAAAGATATTTGGAAAATGTTTGGCTCGTTTGCGATTTTTTTAAAGCAGAGACGGATTTAGAATTTTAACACAAAGAAGCACGTCCAATTTGTATCTCTTATATAAATCTCAAGCTTGTAGCTTATAGCCTTCTATGGCATAAATCAATTTCAAAAGGCTCAAAAAAAAAATTCAAATAATACGACTATGAATAGTAAATGGATAGTGCTATTCACATATCAAATTTTACTTATATTGCACTCTTATTAATTTTTTGTCTTTGACGTTCTTCATTTATTCAATTGGATTGCCAGAATTTGAAAGAGTAATATATACAAGCTAGAAGTGTATTAATAAGTTCTTTTGCTAGTTCCATTTAGACCCCTCGAAAAGTGCTCGTACCCCTCCGAGTAATTACAATTTTTAAGGTTGAAATTTGTAAGTGAAAATTTTAACTAATGTCCAAAATTTCAGGTCAAACAATTTAGTAGTCTAATTTGCCAAGCACAATTTAAATTCAATACTCGTTTGTTTATCGTAAATGTTTGGGTTCATGACTTCTATTTATCTACAAATATATAATAATTCATATTCAAATTGATTTATCAAAATATATAAGGGCTTGGTTGGGAGTAACTTTAAAAATAACTAAAAACGTATTTGATGATAATGTTTTTCAAACTAATCCTTAGTAAAAATTTAAGAGCTCGTTTGGATGTACTTTTAAAATGACTGAAAGCGCTCAAAGAAAATGTTTTTGGATTCTAAAAGCACTTTAAGTGCTTTATACAAGAAGCACCAATTATAGTGTTTTTAAGAAACACTTTAAGTGTTTTTCCAGGATTTATTAGCATTTTTACTAAGGATTATTTCCAAAAATATTTTCAACAAAAGTTCATTTAGTTATTTTAAAAGCACATCCGTTTCTCTAAGTGGATCATGGAAAAACATTTTAAATGTTTTCTGTAAGAAGCATATATCTGATTTTTTTTCTTTTCAAAAAACACTTAGAGTGTATTTGGAACTCAAAATTAATTTTACTAAAAGCACTTTCAAGTATTTTAAAAGTATTTCTAAACGAACTCTATATTAATAACAATACATGAAGATATGAAGAACCTTCACACTTCAAATTTTCTCCAAATATTCAAACATCAGGATTTATAGGTCATCTATTCATTTGGACTTTGCAATACTTGTAAGCGTTTACCTTCGGCTTCAGGTCCATAAATAGTACTTTAAACTGGTCTTGGCCCTCG
Organism: Pyrus communis; assembly: GCF_041283825.1. Lineage (NCBI taxonomy): Eukaryota > Viridiplantae > Streptophyta > Magnoliopsida > Rosales > Rosaceae > Pyrus > Pyrus communis. The sequence goes on along the minus strand of NC_142579.1, from coordinate 39,637,227 downwards.
CCCAATTCATGTCGTCCTTTTCCTCTAGATTAGTTGTCTCACAGTTGTTGTGGAGTTCATATCAAGACACGTTTATTTGTTTCTTTTACCATTTTGGGTTTTGTTGATAGCTATCTTTTCAGATAGCAGTATGTAATAAGGTGGGAAAAGAACATAATTCAGTGTCCAGAGCACATTGTATGGCACAAGTGCGGTTATAAATGTATTAATACACTCATATTATACAAGTTCTAGTCATGATATTTCTCGTGTTATTGATGTATATTAATAACCAAAAACGTTATATTAATAAGAATAAATGTTCCAAGTAAGTTAGCCTTGTAAGTCAGAAAAAGACATGAGTTTTTCCAGTCGTTGATTACTTGAGTGTATTTACTTTGTATCCGCCAAATCATGTACTGGAACATGGCCAGCAAAATCTCAGAGCAGGTTGCATGTACTGTCACATCGTCGGGACCCCAGTATCTATAATTTCGAAATATTTTACACAGTAGAAAAAGGAAATTACTTAATTATTTATCAGTATTAAATTCATGATCCAAGAATTTCAAACAAGATCACTTCAAGCACCAAACCCACTGTTCATCATCGTAGTATCTCTCATCTCCAGTTTCCGCAGATTCTCATCATTATTTGCTAGATTTTTAAGAATCCTACTTACATTGTAATAATGCAGTCTATAAAATAATTAGGCCATAGGATTAAATACTTTAAGTTTGGATATCCATGCAAAAAAAGGAAAAAAGTCGGTGTGATTTGTAACTACGCTCATAAATTTATCAAGATTTTCTGATCAGAGATTTTGGGGTTTTGCTTGCATCAGCACTGTCTGTTTTAATTTTTCTTTTTTTTTTCCTTCGTCCCTTCTGTATGTGTACAAAAGTACACTGTGAGCGCTGCTGCCACAGTGAATTGGCTCTCTCTCTCTCTCTCTCTCTCAATGTCATCAGCATTGTCACCTTTCAGATTGCTTTTAAGCCATTAGTGTTGGATTCTGAGGAGAAAGTTTGAGAGCCTCTTTGCCACATTTACTCTTGTTCTCAATCAATCAGGGTTTTGGGGGTCAAAAACAGATAAAAAGCAAGGAGGTTTTTACTCTCTATTTTTCGACACGTCTCCTCTCTCTCTCAAGTTTCATTTGTGGTTTTAGTTTTCTTTGGCGTTTCCACTCTCTCCCTCTCCTTGTGTCTTTTATTGGGTTTGTCTGAGATTGGTGTCCTATATTTCAGACCCATTTCTGTTTCTTCCTTTAAATCTCGTGGCTTCAAGCTAGAGAGAGAGATGGACTCTGTGAACTTTGATGGGTCCTCCTGATTCCTGAAACTGTGTCAGTCTCTTGGGTTTTGGTTTTTAGCTTGCAAGAAAAAAAAAGTCCCCCACTTTTCTGTTCATCCAAAACAAAAGACTTCAACTTTTTGTGTTGCTTTTATATTTCTTGTGATTTGAGAAAGGTGGGAGGAAGGAGTTAGCTTTTTCTTCTTGTTCCTTTTTGGTTAAGGGAACAAAGTTGCTCACCACTGCATATTCTCCCACCCTTTTTTCTTTCGTTGTACTCCTTTTAGGCTTTTAAGGCCAAAGCAAAAGAATCATATCTTTTGTGAGCTTTCTGGTTTTATTAATTATTATTGCTAGGAGAAGTATACATACATTCTGTGTCAATCAACATTCCCCATCTTTCATTTCATTCGAATTTTTGGGGGTCTGATTTGGGAAAAAACCCATGAATCTGCGTGGAGATTTTTCATAAATTTGTTTTGTTACAGAGAAGGTTTGCTGGGGAAGAATCTGCATTCTCAGGTTTGTTACTTTCATAGTTTGTTTGTTACTGATTGCGGTATTTAATTTATAAACTGTTAATTAATTATTATGTTAAATGTTTACTTTAGTGTTTGCATTTAATCTTCTTTTTTTTCATGTAATTTGCTACTGATTGCATGATTAAGTTCTCAGTTTTGTTAAATTTATCAGAGTTTAAGCATTTTGATATAGTCAAGTTGATTAGGGCAGCGTGCTTCCGCCTTTGGGCCCAAGTTACTAATCGCTTTCTTCATAGTTTAGATTAATTTATAATGTCACTCGAATGAAAAGAAACTGTGTTGGGTTAACTCTTTCAATTGATTGGTCTATAGAAATTCCGTTCTGTGAAAGTATTGTTACTTGCATGCACTTAATCTGACCAACTGTTTCATGCTATTTACTTGAATTTAAACTTTGAAATGTAGGTGGAAGAAATTTAAAATTTTCCAGGCTAAGATTGATTGAAATTGATCAGTTCATGATGGAAGAGAGTTGGCTGAAAGAATATATATCTCCCGATTTTTCAATTATGCCAAATGAAATGTGAAATTTGTTTCCCTGTGATATGATGGATAATGAGATGTATAATGTTCCGGCGGACAGTCGAAATTCTCTAGTCATGGATGGGGTTGTACCACACACCACAGTGAACTCACTTGTCCAGTCCTATTCATTTGATCTCAATCACCAAAACCGTATGATGGCTTTGCCTCCAGTGCTTTCAACCTTTCACGGAGAACTTGTCATGGATTCTCGTTCTGATCTTAACAACGCAAACTGCGTTAGTGTGGCTGAATCGAGTCCATTTCTTATTTCTCAAAGAGGGAGCAATGTGAGAGAATCCTCATTCGTCAGTTCAAGTTTCGCTGATAATACGGTGTTCCAAGCAACACCACATTCTTCTGCCTCCCTTGCTGCCCTGTTCGCGGCGAGGGGTAGTACTTTTCTTCAAGAAAATCTCAACAATTTAGCGATTTCAGCAATGCCGTTTAATTCTTCAGAAGCTTATGTTTTGAATGACTGCTCTAACAACTCCAATTCTCTGCTCGCGGCCAATGTGAATTGTGGATATGATGAAATGCTTGGTAGCATAAATAGACAGTGGGAGATCAACAAGTACGCAGCTCCTTTGGAACTTGGTGATGGATCTTCAGTAAGAATAGGGCTTCAAACATATTCATCCGTTGGAAATGTGGATCCAAATGGATGGTTATCATCCGATGGTGTAAGTGTGATGACATATAATTCTTCCAGTTCCTCCAAATTTAGCAACGAGCTTGCTCTAAGTCTTGCCACGTCCAGGCCTTTGGAAATCCGAAATCAATGTTCAGATGTTGGTTCTTCAGGGATTGCTCAACCTTGTCTGAATCAAACAAGGTTTACCTCACCAGAGCAATATTCTAGCAACAGTGAGGAGTTTTCCCTAAGTTACAGTTCTTGCAAACCACCTCAGTTATCCCAAGTAATATGTGGATCAAGATATCTTCATGTGGTTCAGGAAATACTTTCTGATATCGCAAACTATTCTTTAGAAAATCTAGACCAATCGAGTTTTTCATCTGCCAGGCTCGTGTCTGAGAGAGGGATGTCGGCCATGGATGATGATTTAGATGGTAGATTTGAGGTACCTAAGGAGCCTGCATTGCGAAAACAGGAAATCAAAACGAAGAAAACCAAATTGCTGGCCCTTCTACAGACGGTATGTAGTTGTGTTGTGCTATTAATTAGTCTAAATTATCTGATTTGGTTGTCAATTAAATTTTCTATATCCAAAAGGTGTAGAAACCCCGAATTTTCCTGTTCTGAAACATTTCTTTTCGAATGTGTTGGACTTAGAAATAGTATTTGGGCACTTTAACAGATTGATATTATTCTTTCTGATGCAGCTTGATGACTGCTACAACCAATGTGTCGATGAGATTCATACAGTTGTATCAGCATTTCATGCTGCAACTGAGACAGATCCTCATCTACACGCTCGTTTTGTGCTTCAAACTATCTCTGTGCTGTATAAAAGTCTGAGGGAGCGGGTTAGCACGCATTTCCTTCTGATAAGTGAAAATTCAAGCCCTGCATCCCCCAATGAGAGCGAAAGGTCTTTTGAATTCCATAAGCAATTGGCTCTTCAGCATCTAAAGAAGAAAGAACATCAAATATGGAGACCTCAGAGAGGTTTGCCTGAAAGATCCGTCTCAGTGTTACGTGCATGGATGTTTCAGAACTTCCTTCATCCGTGAGCTTTTTCATGAACATGTCTTAGAATTTGGCTTATTATAATACCCATCTTAAAGAATGAGCTCAGACTATAACATGTCTTGTCTATTTAATCAATTTTCAGGTACCCTAAAGATTCGGAGAAGCATGTTCTTGCAGTAAAAAGTGGATTGACAAGAAACCAGGTATGTGATCACTGATTTTATTAGGAATTTGAATCCATCGCTTCTAAGAACTCATTTATTCTACATATTTGGCTATACTAGGTATCCAATTGGTTTATAAATGCCCGTGTCCGGCTATGGAAACCGATGATTGAGGAAATGTACTCGGAGATGAACCGAAGAAAGACCCGTCAAAACGAAAACCTCGAGAGAACCCACAGAAGCCACCACATTAGGATCAACAACCACAAATTTGGTGTGAATTGAAGGTTTTTAAATGGTACAGAGCAAATGGAAGGAATGGGCACATCTGGATCATTATGTAGGGAAACAATGCAAATATTCCACAGCATTATTACAAGTGTATATTCCTGTATGCAAGTTAAAAGTTTTAGGGAATAATTTTCTTGTGAGGAAAAGCAGAATTTAAGTCCTGATCAATGCCTACCCTTGGTTCTAAAGTATATATTTCTGTTAACCAAAAGAACACAACTAAAAGTCAAATATTAACTTTAATTTAAAACGAATTTCCATGCTCGTTTTCTTCTTCTGAACTCTTGTGAATCTATGTCCATTGATTTTTGTTTGATCTAAGTCGGAAATAAATGAGGATGTGCATGATAAAAAAAAAGTGTGCAAATTCTTTCTTGATGAAATCTGTTCAAAAATTATTTTGTACTGTCCATGAACTGTCCTTGCGTTTTTAATGAGTCATGTTTGTTTATGCATCACACTATGATTTGAGTTATATTTTTTAACGTGTTGGACTGTAATTTGCATGTTCAGTTATAATTTGCAGCACTCAGAATATATAACATTTCATGCATTGTCAAAAGTATGCAAGTGCACTGTTCTTATAGGATTCGAATCAAGAGTTAGAATTCAAGCAGGACACGAACATCGTCCACTAAATAAGTGCTGACTAGTTACTGCGTACTCTTTCCCCTTTACATCCCAAAAGCTAGGGGCTTAGTGCTTGCCAAGCTGTAACCACTTTGCTAAGCAACCCTATAAAAACACAGTAAGGCTAATCCTCCTCTTTGTCTCACAATTAACACACTGCTTCTATTGCCACTCTCTTTGATCATTTCGGAGCAATGGCGGCGGGGATGGTGGTTGTTTTCGACTTTGACAAGACGATCATCAACTGTGACAGCGACAACTGGATCGTGGACGAGTTGGGTGTCAAGGACTTGTTCACTCAGCTCCTCCCTACCATGACTTGGAACCCTCTTATGGTCTGTTTAATTCAAGGTACTAACTATATGATAACGAATTTTCGAACACGCAGCGGTATGTAACTACTAACTCGATGTTCAGGATCGGATGATGACGGAGCTTCATGCACGCAGAAAGACAATTCAGGACATTTCGGAGTGCTTAAAGAGGGTTCCAATCCATCCCAACATTGTCTCTGCAATTAAATCAGCCCACGCTTTTGGGTAATTTCATCTTCTTATGAACATAAATTATGTTTTCGCACTCTTTTCTCCTTTTGGACATCCATGTTTGATTTTTCTTTCATTTATTTAATTCAAAGGCAAAAAGTAAAAAGAACCATGTGTGGAAATCGTTTTCATACTTTCTGTAATTTATAATTGTCACACATATATGCAGGTGTGATCTGAGGGTTTTAAGTGATGCAAATGATTTTTTCATAGACGCAATATTGAAGCATCATGGGATAAGGGATTGCTTCTCAGAAATCAAGACAAACCCTAGTTTTATTGATGAACAAGGCAGGCTGAGAATCTTGCCTTTCCATGATTTCATCTCGTCTTCCCATGGCTGCACTGTTTGCCCTCCCAACATGTGCAAGGTAAATTAGGGCTCGGTGGAGTGGTTTTATAAAAAAACACTTCTACTTATAAACGGTTTTACTAGAAGTATTTTGTAATAAGCTTGTCGAAATTTTTATTAAAAATCAAAGTGCTTTGTAGGAAGCATTAAGTAGTACTCCTCGTTTGGGAAACTTTAAACTTTAAAATGACTAAAAGCGTTTTTGGAGAAAATGTTTTTGAATTCCGAGATCACGTTTCCTCATAAGTACCTTTCAGTCATTTAAAAGCACTTTCCAAAAGCGCTTCTGGGATCCTATGCCTTTTAACTTTTTGCTGCAGGGTTTAATGATGGGAAAGATCCGAGCTTCTGTTTCAGCAGATGGGAAGAAGCATTTCATCTATGTTGGAGATGGAGCTCCCGATTTTTGCGCGGGTTTGAAGCTTGAAGAAGGAGACTTTCTGTTGCCGAGGAAGAACTATCCAATCTGGGATTTGATTTCTGCCAATCCCTTGCTTACCAAGGCAAAGATTTACGAGTGGAACGAGTGCGATGAGCTCGGGACTGTTTTGCTCAACACAGTGAAGGCATTCTTCATTGAAGACAAGTCTGGCAAAGAGAGAAGTAATCATTTGGTTCCAATTGATTGCAAGTCTCAAAGCAGTTCGGTATCTGCCTCTGCCCATGATGCCTTTCAAAATGCCCTCCCAGTTCCGCTTCCTCGCCAGTAATTGTTTAACAAGACGATATTATAAATTACTGTAATTTACAAATAGGGAAATTAGAACCTAGGTACAAATAAGCAATCGCATTGTTCTGATCGACTGATTTAACCCTAAGGGTGTGGGAACAATTCCTTGCCAGTGGTTAGGATTTGGGGCACCAAAAATACCAATCCATATTTCCTACTTGTTTTGGGTCCATCTTTGTTGTGTACCTTTACGTCTATGGAATGATTTAGCTTTACCAGTTTAACAACATAAAAATTTAATAATACAAATTCACAGTTTAACAACATAAAAATTTAATCTCGCCGGCCAAACAACGGCAAGAAAACACCCGGCATGCAAAAGAAATGAGAAATAATCATGCACTACCCATTTAGGTGTACTTTTGCACACCACCATAAATTATAATAAATGTTCACCATACACCTTAAACTGTCTTGTGCCCTTTCATCTAATTCTAATTAACTTCCATATTAAACGGCCGCCTCAACTTGCCCGCGGCAGCCAACTTTTTCTCTCCTTACCCGTCTCACCTTTATCTCTCTCCCCCCCCCCCCCCCTCCCTCTCCCCCGCCCCACACCTAATCTCTAAAACTGATTTGCATTTGATAAATCCTTCTATTTAACCCATGTTCTTCTCCATGTGACCATATGCAGCGCAGAAGAAATGGCCATAGGATTGGGAAGGCGCATACTAGACGAAAATATGACCTTTTTTTTCCCTTGCTTTTGTCTCTAACCATGGTCATCGCAAGCCCAAGGAATCGTAGTGGCGGTGATTTTTTCAGGTCATCTTCTTCATAAGATAGCCGCGGTAGTGGGACGATTAATGTGGAGTCGTGGGGGCACATCCGACCGCCAAAAATTGATGTGAAGTCATGGTGGTACATTCAACCGTCAAAAATTGAAAATGATATGTAAAAGGTAAAAATAATTGTACATAGCACTACCCGTCAGTAATAGGACACGTGGCAATCTTCTAGAATGATGGTAAGAATCCATCTAATCTAAGTTAGTGATGATAAGCAAAGATGCTCCCGGCCATATATATATCATGCAGGCCATGACAGACTCCACCAAGTCCCTCCCTTTTATCGCAGGGTGATTAATCGAGTCATATCTTGTGCCAAGATAGATGGCTACTTGGGGTGACACATGATCCACCATTTTAAGTTGAATGTGCCACATCAATAAAACCAAAACGAAAGCCGGTCTTTACCTAACTTTAAGTAACTAGCCGAATTTGTGGTACAACTAAAGATAAGCATCTTTTAGGTGTGTCGGGCACCCGGTTGAATCAACGTATCATAACTAGGAGAAGAACAAAAAGTAAAACTAAAAGAAGAAAATCGCTCAATAAACAGAAAACCCACTTCGAGAACACGAACAAAACACAAGATCATCATCCATTTTATATCATTATTGAGATTTACGTTTTTGTTTGTAACTAAATGTTTATTTCGACGATATACAGAAAACTAGACCTTCCCGTTCCTCAACTAACAGTTGTGATTACAAATGAAAGAATTATATCTGGATATTATCCCCTGTATCTCTCTCTCTCTCTCTCTCTCTCTCTCTCTCTCTCTCTCTCTCTCTAGATATCTACAGAACCGCTAATCCCCTTCCCTTTTTTCAACCCCCAAAATCTAAGTGAAATCTAAAACTCACAGAAAAGAAGCGTTTTTCGCAAACCCTTTTTTCAACTCCTTTCAGGAACGAGGAATTCGAGTTTTTATCGGTTTCAACTTCAAGCCCATGCTTTCTGGTGAAAGAAGCTCAGGTGCGATGCAGGACGGACTCAAGGGGCTTCTTGGGCTGACACTGGACTGAGAAGGCCTGTACAAACCATATCCCATGAGGAAGTACTCTAGCGGTATCAACATCGCATGCGGCTGCTCTTCTGTCACCATTGATCCACATGCCTGAACCTGCAGGTCACCCACACGTCCAGTAATGAGCTTACCCTATATTCATGGAAAAGTACGACTCAAACTTGATATGACCGTAGAAATTAGCCGGGTTGCATACCTCAACCAAGGCACTATATCTTCTATCTAGTTTTGAAGTCATGTAGAGAGCTTCTGAGTGAAACGGAGAGCTGTCACCAACAAATATTAGCGAACGGCATTGTAGCTTTCTCAATCCTTCAGAAATGTCAGGTCTCCTACGAGAAATTAAAAATAGAATTAATTCCATGCCACCTAATGCATCAAATTCCGATTATGAAGTGGTTATAATTAAACATCCTGTATGCATTTTGTGCAGTTAACACTACAGAATGCCACAGTGATTGCCAATATCTCATTGATAATTTGTCTGCCGGGGACAACCCCTTCCTAAGTGGGTGGTTTGTTATTGGGATTTGATCATAAAATAAAAATATAAAAGAAATCTCGGGAATAGAATTTACCCATTCATTGCCTCAAGAAATCGCCAAACATTCGAACTATGCCTTTCATCAAGTGACTGTAAGAGCATACAGACATTAGACATGAGATCAGCACTTAACCACCATCATCGTTGGTTTTATTCAGACATGGATCGTAACATAATAAAAGAAGATAAAAAAGGCTAGAACACTAACTCTTCTGCATGCCCGAACTATATCTGACTCTGGTACTTGAACACCACCACGAACTTCCTGCAGCCAGGATTTAAAACTTAAACAATCAAACCAAAATAGATGCCGGGACAAAAATATATGTGAGTTCAACTAACAGTGGCAGACCTTGCTGAAGTACCGCTTAAGCAATATCTCCTTAACCACCCCGCACATGCCATAAAAGTAGAGTAAATTCGACATCACCTGAAAATGATATTAAATGTCATGTGAGAACCAGATTTTGCTTAAACCCAACAAATTTATACATCCAGGAAGGGAAGAAAAAAACCTTATTATACAACCATTCTGTCCAAGTGGCTGCTTTGCATATGGGTGAAACAAGTATCAAACCCATGACACGTGGTCTATATTTCATCTGTTGCCAAGAGTTATAGGAAAATCAGACGATTAAGGACTTATTGAAAGATAAGGAACACATATAAGCACCAATCTGCACTGTGCCAAGAGATCTTACAGCAAATTGGGTGAGAATGAAAGCTCCAGCTGTAACTCCCATACACATCACTGCACCGAGTCTATGGAGAGAGAAAGAGAGATCAGGATAACTACCTTCATTTTTCAATCATCTAAATAGAAGGATGATTATTTATTTGCGTGGGTTCAGTAAATGGGAGTAAAGACACTAAATCAGAAGCATTCTGATGAACAGGCATTTAATTTAGATCACTCCAAAGCAAGTTCTTGTTTCACATGAAATGGAAATTTCATTTACCCAAAAAAGTCGAGAACCTCGGCAATCTGATCTACTAAATCATCAACAGAATACAACGGATCATCAAGGCTAATTGCAGAAGCTCCCAACTGAACAAGTTCTTGAAGAAAGCACAAGATAAGATACGATGTGAAAAATAGCACTCAAATACAAGAGAAAATTAAACTGGTGTAGTCATAAAAATCAAGTGGAAGCCATATATGTAGTCAAGTTATTGATTTACAAACCTCATGGCCAGGAGGACTGATATGATATATGCAAAAGTTGTGGAGCAGCAAGGAACAAGCTTCTGGACAAAAGAATAATCCTTGAAAGCAGGACATATCTGGTAAATCAGATAATAAGACAAATGATAAGTTGGACCTTAATGTCACGAAAAGATAAACGACGTTGAAGCGTTTGGTCGAGATAATCCATGATGCCCGAGGTTTTAAATACTTGTCTGAAGTTGGTAAAAAATTAAGACAGAATTTCTCCAATTTAGTAAGAAGAAAGCAAAACCAAACTAGTTAGGAAACTGCACTCATAACAAATAAATTTCAGAGATAGAAATTGATCAAACGTATTTTCTAACTACACATAATATTTCAGGGTTATGAGCAATTTGATTCTACTAAAAAATTTGGAATTGAAAATGATGGGTAAGATCAATCAACAAAACTGCCAGGCAATGAATTTTAATTTCATGAGTAGCACACGTCCACGTATGCAAGACAAAGACAAACCAAATGTACAACCAATCATAACAATAATTATCGGTAGCTAAGCCATGCTGCACCTACGGTTTAACGCTAAATCAGGATATGTGACAAGAGCTGGCTTGTCCGGATCTCCCAACACAGCGACCGACACATAACCAAGACCGGTTCTCACAATATGCTCCTGCATAGAGATGCCATAACAGGATACAATTTAGACAACATTTCAGGGAAGTAAAATTGAAACAGAATAGTGACAAAGCATTCTTATGACTGCGAATCAGCATTCAAGAGATAAACCACGCACGTTAAAAAAGGCGCCCTTCCGGTTATTTACTGTGAGGAGATGATAATACACTAACAAGCATAACAAAGTATATTACCATCAAGAAGAAAAGTAGAGTGATCGTATGCAGTTAGTACCCTTAATAACAAAGTAGAAAATTGACCACTTTTGCTCATATGGGCGCAAAGCAATCATCAAAGAAAGTTTGAATTTTTATTCTTCGACTCCAAGAATATCAGCAGCATTCCAATTACTAACCAAACAAATACAACATATTTCCCAAAGCAGGAAAATTATACTACTAACTACTTTATAGATAATTGATTCATATACTCACATACTCAGCTCCCAAATGAGAAAAAATGCATTTTGTTCTTCAAAAGAAAGAGAATTTAACAAAAACCCAACAACAAAAATAGACAATCTGAATTTGTTAGCCTGCAATTAAGAAAAAGTAATGTTGCAGCAATCGTTCATGATAAGCAAGAAAATATTAGTCAATTCCTCTCAACACCACCCATTTTTCGTAATCAAAGAGTTGGCCTTTTCAGAATAGCAGGATCAAACGCAATACATATTGCATTATACAAATTTCGAAATTTTCTCGGCAACCAAACAGAACAACGTGTTTGTTAAAAGCAAAATACAATACAAAATTTCAGGAATGTGGGTTGTTTTACCTTTCCGCCATGAGAAACCCCCTCCATATCCACCGACACCGAATCACTTGAATCCCCCATTTTCCCTCTCTCTCCTCTCTCTCTCTCTCCCCCCTCTCTTCTCTCTCTAAAAGTCCTCAAATGGCTGAGGCATTGGGTTTGGTTTCCATGATTTATATATAAATATGAAAATACAAATCTCTCTCTTTAAAATGTTGACTCGTACGAGTCGCGAACCGAGTCACCGACGCTTAATCGCCAGCGAGGTCTCACGAGCGGTCCCGTATATATGAACGGGTTTTGATTTAACCAGAGTTAAGAGCGAGAGGCCGACAGTTTTTTAAATTTACTAAAGTGCCCTTGCTTTCCTTAATTCTATTTTTTTTTTTTCTTTAAAAGATCCAAACCCTAACGATTTTTATTTTGTATTTTTGTTTGAAAACAGATTATATTTATATTTTGGTTTTTTTTTAGTGGTGAAGTAGTTATGTATTTGAAGTTGTTTTTATTTTTGTTAAGTCGTATTTGGAGTTGTTTTTTTTGTTTTTTCAAACAAAATTGGTAAAAATTGTTAATTGCAATTGAAGCAAGGGCTAAATTGTAAATAAGTCATGATGTTGGTGGGCACGTATATCAAGCATTTGCTATTATTTACGTGTCGTTTTTAAACAACAAGGATATTAATTACAATGTGAAGTGGATATGATGAATAGCATGGGAAGATATTAAGTGGTAAATCATTTATGTTTAGGGATTTGTTATAGTTTAACGTTAATTTTCGTGTTAACATTATAAAATATTGATATAGAATCCTAATTTTGGAGAGAGTTCTCTTAAGCATTGCTAATTCATCTTTTAAGTTCATTCATAAAAAAAATGGCACTGAGCATTTAGAGTATGTTTGGTATCTTATTTGAAATTTTTTATTATTTTTCAAAACATTTCTTAAGAACATTTTTCGAAAACAATTTTCTTTAAGATTCAAAAAAATTGATTGGTTTGTAATTTAAAAATTTTAAATCTTATGACTTAAACTAAACAAAGAGATATAAAAATAGGGGGTCGCATGAGAGAGAGAAAGAGAAGAGAGGAGGAAAGAGAATAAGAGATGATTGAAGGAAAGAGAAAGAAGAGAGAGGAAGAGGAGTGAGAGAAATGACAGAGAAAATGAAGAGAGCGAATTAGATGAAAGATGAAAATGGTAATAAAAAAAAATAAAAATAAAAAAGGAGCGAGAGAGAGATTTGGAGTGAGAGGGGAGGAGGGAGAAAAAAAAGAGTAAGTTTATATTTAAAAGCTCACTTTTTATGTTTTTAGAAAATAAACTATATTTTTTAGTTAATTTTGAGTTTAGTTTTTTAAAATAATCCTACCAAACAAGTTTTTAATTCCTAAAACATAAAAATTGTTTTTGAGTTTAAAAAGTTGAATTCAAGTAGAGTACCAAACATGACCTATGTTTTCATTTGACATGCATTGAATCTGTTAAATTATCTTATTTAAGTCAATCATAGACATCAAACGAGGCCTCAAAGTCATTTTGCGAAATCTTGGTACAATTGCGAATAAAAGTAGTCAAAATTTGACTTATACTGAGAATTGCAATTACCCACTGAAATATGATGTATTTCATTCATGAAAATGAACATATATGAACAAGCATAATCAATCTAACCCATAAGTTTTTCCTATATTAGTTTACATGTTGCATTATTTGATCCACGTATTTTTATTATTATTAATCTGTTAAATGCAACAAGAGAAGTCACAACGTCCTTATTTATTTGCCCATTATAATAAAATAACATACGAGTAAATATTCTTGATCACTTATCATTATTTACTGTATCAAATCGTATTATTTAATTCTCATGTTCATACTCTCAAATAAGTCGGACACAAATAGTAGGACCAAGTTGTGGTCCGTTCGAGTTAAACGCTTATGCATGTTGCTAAAATTGGAATATACACGTAGATTGTATTGTTCACATCCAAAGACAGAAAGATTTGCAACTCTTTTATTTATTTATTTTAATTGTTTTTTTGGCAATGCATGGTAGGCCATCGTAATCACGACCACAGGATTCAGCAGTTGAGACATCATGTGACTAGATATAACTTATAAGTGCAAACATGTAATTGTATATTAATTATTTTTATTGTTTAATTTTTCATCAAGTTATTGGTATCTGTCATTAGCATTCACCAGACAACAATCCAAAAGTTAATTTTCACACAATTTTCAGTCCTTTTACTAAAACGGTTTTTTCTAAGATCACCGGACAACGGTTCTTCGACGAAAATTGCCAGACAAAACACAACCAAGTCACAGTTTTTTCGAGAAAAATTTGCCGTTAATTATTGACAAACAATTTTTATAAGAGATTTTTTTTTTTAAAATGACGTATATACTTATACATATTTTTAAATTTGTTATATGAACTTTTTATATCAAATTTTCAAAATCATTACTTTGTCATCTCACATTAACCTCGTTATGTTTTTCATCTAAAATAAACCACGTGCGCTACACATTACTTGTGTTCACCATTATTTTGGATTTTTAAACTTCCTAGACCCCAAAATAATCTTGAAACCAACTCATGTGCTCTTATTTTGAAAGGAAACTTTACGGAGCTAAGTGAGATGACAAATTAATGATTTTAAAAAATTGATAATAACAAATCACTTAAAATTTAATTTATATGTCATTTAAGTTTTTTTCCCTTCCTATAATTATTGCTAGCTCATAGTGAGACTAATCGTTTATTAAAAAAAAATTAAAAGATACAGAGTGGATAATTCGAACATGGAACCTCAAGCACAAAAATAAATATTATTAACCAATTGAGCTACAAATGACTTAGGTAGATTATTGTGTCATTTAGCAAGATTGAAAAATTCAAGGCCAAATTACATTTAGATACGAGTTGTTTGCATTTGTGCGTTATTAGAACTTTTTTTGGTAATTGTCATGATAAGTCAGGATCTGTTTGGACACATGATCTTATTTAATAAATTTTTAAAAATGTATTTATTGGCAACATGAGATGCTCTCGTCAATAAAACCCTCATCGGCCGTCTATATGACACTTACCAACTTCATAATCTGTTTGTCTTGATTTGCTTAAAAATTAATTAATTACCTAAACAAACATGGTAATGGAATTTATTTGGGATTATTAATACTTATGATACACTCTTGTAGGGTTATAAATTAGAAAACTCTACATATGTAAGTACACCATAAGTTCCAATATCCCATCAACATTAACCCACCAACCATCGTGAGAAATCATATATAATTACCATAATTTTTATCCTTCGATTTTTGTCCAGGATTTTAAACTGCGTTTTTCCTGCTCCCATACTCCCAATCCCAGTGATGTGAGTAGCTTTATTGACATTATCAATCCGTGCATAACTGATTCACAAAATATCGATTTACCGAAGGAAGTCTCTGAAGATGAAGTTTGGATGGCTGTGAACGGCATTGGAAGCTTAAAGGCCCTGGGACCTGATGGGGTTGCATGCTATCTTTTTTTCCAACATTGTTGGTCCACTGTTAAGCATTCTGTTATTTAATTGGTTAGAGATTTCTTTGATAATCCCTCAAGTCTTAAACTGATTAATGCAATGTTATTTACAAAATTATAACTAAAATTATCATTTCTAGGCTCAAACCTCTGCTTGCACAGATTATATCTAAAAATCAAGGGCTTTTGCCCCAGGAAAATCAATCCATGACAACATTCTTATTGCTCACGAAATTTTTTCTGGATTTAAGAATAAAAAAGGCAGGTTGGGTTCCATGGCCATTAAGTTGGACCTTGAGACAGCCTACGATATGCTTCATCGGGACTATATTCGAATGGTGCTTAGTAATTTTGGTTTCCGCCACAATTGGATTAAGCTGGTCATGGAGTGTGTCACTTCAACCTCATTCTCTGTCTTGATTAATGGAGAAACAAAGGGTTATTTTTATCCTTCACGGGGAATCAGGCAGGTCGATATTTTATCCTCTTAGATCAACTCCAATGGTGGGCTAAAAGTTAAATTACCTTCCAAAATTTCCCTCAAAGCCCAATCCAACCCAAGGGAAAATTTTGGGCTAAATGCTAAATGCTAAACCAATGCCAAATTCCCTCCAAAATTTAGCCCAGAAATCAGAGTGGACTCCACCTAATATTTATCGGAATTTAAATTTTTTTTTAGATTAAAATGTTCATAAAATTAATCTACTATAGTCTACATATATATATATATATATATATATATTTTAATTTAATTCAACAAAAAAAATAGCCTAAATTCATTCTTTAATAATCTCGGGCTAAAATTTTAGGCTATAACGGTTAGAGCAGAAAAGCTATTTTTGGGCTAAAGGCTAAATTTTCCGGGCTAAAAAATTTGGCTTTTAACCCAACCATTGGAGATGGTCTTACATCTTTATTTTATGCATGGAGCCTTTAATTAGACAACTAAATTTGTTAGCTTGTAATTCTAAAAATCAGGTTGGTATTCTTACTTATCAGGGGGCGTTTGTTGCGCCGGACTATCTCGGACTGGATTAGCTTAAAGGACTAAGTTGGACTGGCTTAGACTAGACTAAACTGGACTAACTTAGTGAAGCGTTTGGTGCAGTATTGGACTAAGAAGTTGGATAATAACAAATTCTAATATTATTTTATTTAATATATAAATTATTAATATTTTATTATGATCTTATCTTTTTCTCCATCTTTTCCTACCATTTCCGTCCCACTATTTTCCTCTTCTCTCATCGTCCCACCCTCTCCCCCTTTTTTTTCCTCTCAGACCTCTCAATTCATGTCTCTTTCTCATTCCTGGTCAAACTCCTTATTGATTCAGTCTCTATTTCTCTGTCCTCCCCCTTTCTCTAGCTATGCGTTGTTCGAACGGAACCTCACGGCTCCAATTTTCCCGACGAGTTGCATGTTTCCCGATGTGTTTTTTGGCCAACCTTCATTAAATTGGATGAAGTTAGCACCGCCAAAAAATTCATCACCATCCCTAGACCGAGATCTTAGCTTTGCATGCTCAAATTTGTCATGGATTTGAAGAAGCCCAAACAGGCCGAGACTTCCAGGCCATTTTCCGGCCACATTCGACCACATTTTGGCCTCGATTCAAGTAAAATCGTAATCTTGTCACTCCCAGCTTCAATTTGGTATATTTTATATGAAAATTGGTTGTGAAATGGATCTGAAAGAGAGTCGGGAAGTTAATGATTGATCTAGGTGACCGGCGATGACGATGAGTCTGTCAGGAGTGGTCGTTGAGCATGACAAGGATGAGAAATAGAGGATAGTCTTAGCTAGTCCCATGATTATTGGGGGGTCTCACTAAGACCTCTTAGTGAAGGGTTTTGTCCATGCTAGTCCCCTTTAGTCTCATTAATGTTAGTCCCAGCATGGAACAAACACAGTATTGGACTAATAGCTAGTCCAGTCCAGTCCAGTCCCAGTCAGTGAGGGCAAACAAACGCCCCCTTAGGGTTCAGAATTTCTAACCTTGTTTTTGCAAATGATTGTTTAATTTTTAGTAAAGCCTCATGTAAAGCAGCAAGGAGCATCATGAATACCCTCAGTAAGTTTTACTCTGCCTCTGCCCAAAAGATTAATTTCAACAAATCGTCTCTCTATTTTTCTAATAATACCACTAGTAGTTTAAGAAACGATATAATTACCATATTGCAAATTCAGCATAAAACAACTATTGCTAAGTACTTGGGAATTCATAATATAATTTTTTGGAAAGATCCTGTCAACTCTAAAGAGCTTATTCTCAAAATAAATAAATAAACTTGTAGGTTGGAAGGCAAATACCCTTTATAGGGCTGGCAAACTAACTTTAATTAAATCCAATTATCTGACATGCCTAATGTAACATTCCACATCGTTCAGGGGAATGAATCTTGTAAGCCTTATATGTATATTCTCATCTCTACCTAGCACGAGGCCTTTTGGGAGCTCACTGACTTCGGGTTCCATTGGAACTCCGAAGTTAAGCGAGTAGCACGCGAGAGCAATCCCATGATGGATGACCCACTGGGAAGTTCTCGTCTGAGTTCCCAAAAACAAAACCGTGAGGGTGTGGTAGGGGCCCAAAGCGAACAATATCGTGCTACGGTGGAGTCGAGCCCGGGATGTGGTGGGAGCCTAGGTCGGATGTGACAACATTCTCGTCGGCACACATCCGGCCAGGGATTAGCTCTCACGCGCTACTCGCTTAACTTCGGAATTCCGATGGAATCCGAAGTCAATGAGCTCCCAAAAGGCCTTGTTCTAGGTAGAAATGAGAATATACATATAAAACTTACATGATACACTCCCCTGGACGATGTGAGATATTACACCTAATCATGTCATGACTTGTTTTAAATGCCCTAATAAAATAACTTATACTTTGGACAAAGAGTGTAGAACTTTTCTTTGGGGTAATGAAACTAAAATGGCCCCCGTGGCCTGGAAGAATGTTTGTACTCCTAAATCTATGGGTGGCTGTGATTTTATTGCTAATTACAGTTGGAACAATACCTTATTAATGAGTATGTTGGACATTGATATTGTACGAAAGATATGTAGTATTCTTCTTCCTTTGCATGAAAGGCAAGATGAGTTTATTTGGGGTCCATCTACTAATGGTGAATTCACTGTTAAGTCTACAACGTGGTTGCAAGTTGAGCACCAAAGAGTACACCCTTTAGCTGTTTTGTTGAATAAAATGCGGAAACTGTTAATTCCTCATAAGATAAAAATGTTTTGTTGGCTTCTTTTTCGTGGGAGACTCTAAACTCGAGTGAGATTAAATAGGTTCGTTCCTAATACTAATCATGTTTGTCCTTTTTGTAATACTGATGAAGAAGATCAGCAACATCTTTTTGTTAGATGTATCTATGCTCAAGAAGTTTAGCGAATTTTCTCTAGCCCTTACCCTATTGGTGTCGGGTTGGATTTAATTGATTGGTTATCTCAATTGAATGCTAATGATGAGGCGGAATTGTCTGATCTTAGTAAGGCTCTCCTTATTTGTTGGCAAATATGAAATGATAGAAACAATTTGATTTTTCATAATTGTAAGGTCCACCCTGCTAGAGTTCCAATGGTGGCTACTACAGCTGGTAGTGAGTACTACAACACTAATAAAAGCTCAAGATCAATTCATAATTTCGATGTTGTTCATGGATGTTCTCAGATTATTCAATGGAAAGGCCCTTGTGCGCCATGGCTCAAAATTAATTTTGATGGTTTAGTGGTGGGATCTCAAGCGGCTGCAGGTTTTGTCATCAGAGATCATAATAGGTCTCCTATTGTTGTTGGGACTCGCAATCTTAGAGAGAATACTATATTTGTTGATGAAGCTCTTGCCTTACGTGGTGTGTTGAAGTTTGCAAAAGTCAAAGATTTTAAGGATATATATGTTGAAGGTGATTCCAAGCTTGTCATCGATTCTATTTTAAACAAATGCAGAAGTCACAATTTTACTTCTTGAAATTCAAACTTTGTTCTAGTTTGACTTCTGCATAGGGGTGGTTTCCGTTTCATTCGGTTTGATTTTTTGCCAAAATCGAAGCTGAACTACTTTCAATTCAGTTCAGTTCGATTTTCTTTTGGGTTTGGTTTTGTTTGGTTTCGGTTTCTTTTATTTTATCAATGTCGCACTCCTAAACAACTGATTTTAGCATTCATCTTCAGTCTAAAGAAAATTGACTTTTATCTTCTCCTCTGTAATGGGGAAAACCAGAACAAGCATAAAATTCCTAAAGAAGATGATCGCTACCATCGATGCTGCCAGGGCGAAAGGGCAATCCGTCGGTGGTTTTTTTCTTTTGGGTCTAATGTTAGGCTTGTTAAGCACAAACCCTTATCACAGTATATCATCGTATCGTTTGCCAATAAAATTATATTTTGGTAGGATACCTTATTTTATTTATAATAATAGTATGTTATATTTGTCGATCAGCTTATCCAAAAGAAAAAAGGACACCTTATTTTCAACGAACTGCACGTTAGATTGTCGATCAGTTTAACTTGCACCTTTGGCATGCGTCGGTCGTCATATTTGTCAACTCAAAATAAAGATAATAATTTTTTAATTTTGTCTAATAATATTTTAACACGTATTTTATAATTTTTAAAAATAATAGATATATTATTAATGTTTATTGGACTTTAGAAAACAAAGAACACGTCACATTTTTTTTTATTAAACCATATCAGAGTAGAGTACTCATCCATGAATCGGACCAATTAAAAAATGTCACGTGTTTGTATTTTTAAAATTCAAAAATTTTAAATAACATGCCAATTATTTGTCAAAATAATAGTTTTAATATATCATGTAACAAAATTATATTCACTAATGAGTACCAAAGTATTATCGGAATTCAAAAACTATATAGAATTCACTCCAAGGCAAATTATTTACTTTTGCTTTTCCTCTTGTTGCGAAGCCTAAATCCCTAACGAAAGTTTGCATGAGCATTGCTTGTGGTGCAGGGCATAAGAATTAATTACGACCCCACTGAAAAGCCCGATGGCTTCTGTCGATCATAAAGACGACCTTTAATCAGATTTGACGTGTATTTTTGTCAGTAGATACGGTTGAAACAGGCCCAACCCAAAATCCTGTGGGCCAGGCTCATATTAAATGGGTCAAAAGCTTTGCTTCTAAGATTCGATTGGGGGGTTAAATATCAATTTTAAAGTGCCGACTCATTTTCTCAAATTAAAAATAGAAAACAAAAATTGAGAGTTCCGCATTAAAATAAAAAAGTAAACGTTGAAAATTAAATCTCAATCGTTCACTTGAGAAAAATAATTTATAAGAAAAAATTTATACAATTTTAAATACATCTTGACATTGACCGAATTAATCTGCGAACGATACTGAATGGTTCAATTTCTAATTGCAAGTGATGTGAGATTAGGTGTTGTGAATCTCATCATGAACGTTACTTAATACAAGTGATGTGAGATTAGGGGTAGGTCGAATCTTAATCAAACCTTAACTTCAACAAAAAGAATAATACAATGATTAACTTTTGGTTAAATTGTTAAGTACAATTAATGAATGAATTTGGTTAGGATTGATCGAATACCCCATACGAATTCGAAAAATACACGACATTTTTATATGTCATATTTGAAATTTAGATTAAATTTAAGAGCGAATCAAAAAATTACGGTAACATATTTTCCATTAGAATACAAAAAAACATCCATCAACTTTTTTGTTTGCAAATACACACATCAATCTTGAACGGATAAAGACTTATTCTTTCAAAACTATTCGATTTGATTAAATTTTGATTACAAGAAAGCAAAAGCAAAATATATTCCAGTATTTTGCTCACAACGATAAGAAATGCTAAAGGGGCTCTTTCAAGTGAGTCTCTCCATGTATTATCCGCCGGCTCAAGTTTTTGACACACCCTTTTATAATATTAATATCAAAATTAACATTAAATTGTAAGGTGATAAAATTTTTATGAATAGTTCTATCTTAAAAAAAACCCTCTCAGCATTTCTCCAATGATAAGACATCCACCGTTGATTTTACCTTTTTTTTTTGTTTTTGGCTACAAACCAACAAACAACGTTGGATCAAAGAAAAACAGCTACATTGTATGCTACGCCGAATTTCACACGACCATATCCATAAAGTTGAGAGATTAGAAAAAAAAAATTATATAAAAGGATATAATATTATTCCTGTCCCTTTCAATAGTTATCACATCTAAATATACCGCTTACCACTTTTATTTCATTATTATTGCTTTAATAAAGTTCCAAATTTTACAACCAAATATTCCTCAAAAAACATAAACACAAAAAGATGAAGAGATGAAATAAATAATGAAAATACTTGGGTTTACTCGGTTGGGAGTTTTTTTTGGTACGACAATGGCCATAATACAATAGTTGGAAATTTGAATAAAAAAATTTCAATTAATAATATTATGATATTTGATGTAACGAATCGTATTTTCGTCACAATGAATTTTTTTTTTATTCTGTTGATGCATCTAATTGTCAATGCGATTCAGTTTCATATATTTTATATCATCAAAATTGTTTATATTCTCAATAATCATATAAATATTATCACTATAAAATAAAATAAAAACAATTAAATTGACGATAACTTAATTGTGTGTATGATTAAAACAATTAAATTACGTTGGTAATAACTAACATTCTGACAGTGAATTGTCAATTTGTTTAAATATATGCGTGACGAAACAATTATTAAAAAC
Source organism: Pyrus communis (assembly GCF_041283825.1). NCBI lineage: Eukaryota > Viridiplantae > Streptophyta > Magnoliopsida > Rosales > Rosaceae > Pyrus > Pyrus communis. The sequence goes on along the minus strand of NC_142579.1, from coordinate 39,615,282 downwards.
TAAATGATTGTGAATTTAATTAATTAAAACAAATATGATTTTTGAACATTGACAAAGAAATTTACACCATTTCAATTATAAAATTTCTACAATAAAATGTATGAACGTAAACATTTTTTGTCATAATAATCTAGGACAATAAATTATATCCTTTATTGTAATTTAGAGCAGTTTAAACCATAACCTAAAAAAAAAAAGGAAAACTAACGAAAAGTTCTCAAAAACTTTAGTTTTTAACGAAAATAATAAAATAAAGATGTAAGTGAATTGTACTAGAAGTGAGTAAAAATGTCTTTAACGTTAAAATAAACAGTACTAGAAGTGTTTAATTAAGATTTTTTTAAAGAAAAAAAACATCAATAATGTGGGGAGTCTGAATTATTTAGACATCCACGACAAATCAGCTAAAAAGCTACGTCCTGCTGCGTCATTTTCCTCCCCTCTATTTTCAGCAAAAAAAAAAAAGAAAAAAAGAAAAGAAAAAAGAGATCAGAGAGAAAGAATCAGAGAGAGTGGAAATTCCTTCGCTGTGAGGACCGTACGCGTAAGGCTTGGAATGGACGAAGAAGAAGGAAGAGACTGCATTGATTTTCCGATGTAGATTGCTCCGAATCCCTGAGATTCACGCAAATCCGATTTTCTCAGATCGATTTACTCTGCATTGATTTCTCTTCTCTTTTTCTCGGCTCATTTCCTTGTCGATTTTTTTTTGGAATAAAACAAATGAACGGCGGCGGAGAGGGCCTCGCGGCTCCGGCGACGTCAGGGGCGGCCGTATCGCCGCTCGAGTGGAAGTTTTCGCAGGTCTTCGGAGAAAGGACAGCCGGCGAAGAAGTTCAGGAAGGTAATAGTAATACTCTTCCTCTAATTTTCGTTTCGTATTGTCGGGGATTCACTATTGCTTTCGTTTCTCTCATTACATTTAATTCTAATTAATTTAATCTTAAATACATTTATCGGACGATTAGTTGCAGAAATTGTGTATTGAATGATGAGAATCATAAGACGCCAATGAAATTTAATCGAAAAAGTTTGGTTTTTTGATGACCCAAGCACTTGAGCTGTATAGTTAAGGGAAGTGCATTTTAAATTATTTAAAGCGTTTTCGTTGGAAATGTTTTTGGAACTAATGCTTAATAAAAATACAACTGAATCTTAGAAATCACATAACTAGTGCTTCAGGAAGCAGTTCAAGTGCTTTTGAAACACAAAAACATTTTTTCTAAAAGCGCATTCAGTCATTTTAAAAGCACTTCCAAATGAACCTTACATTATTGGCTAATGGTTTGTGGCTATTAATTGATGAAGCTATACATTTGGAGGCTGTCTAATTGTTTTTAATCTTCGTTTAATTTTTAAATCACTACATTTAGTTGATTAGTATAGGGATTCATTTTCGAACATATTGTTGCGATGGAGGCATGTAGGGAGATATGTTTTAAACTTAAGGACTTGGATTTGAGAAATAAGTGAACTGGAAATCGTATCACTTTCAATCAATGGACTCACTTGAATACCTGCTTTTGAAGCTTTGAAAACGATACTTAGTGGGTGTTTGAAGGTGTTGAGTAGTGTGCTTTGGTGCACCAACATACACAACTACTTAGCTTGTGTACATGCTGAATGTTTTGCAGTTGATATAATATCGGCTATTGAATTCGATAGAACTGGGGACCACCTTGCCACTGGAGATCGTGGAGGCCGGGTGGTATTGTTTGAAAGAACGGATATAAAGGATGTAAGTTAATACATTTTTATCATGAGGGGGATGGGGGTGGGAGTGCATTATCTTTATCCTTATTCTGTTGTTGTATTTTGTTACACTGGTGTGATTTATTTCTACTTTTATTGTATAAACTTAAATTTGTAGCATGGTGGACATCGGAGAGATCTGGAGAGGATGGATTATTCAATCAGTAGGCATCCTGAGTTCCGCTATAAAACCGAATTTCAAAGTCATGAACCTGAGGTATGACTTTCTTTGTGCTCAACTAGGACTGTAGATAGGCTTATAAAGATTTCCTCTTTGCCAGAATCTGGATTTCACTAACTTGCACTTTCTTCTTTTTTCAAAACTCAGTTTGATTATCTTAAGAGTTTGGAAATTGAGGAAAAAATCAACAAGATCAGATGGTGTCAAACAGCTAATGGTGCACTGTTTCTTCTCTCCACTAATGACAAAACCATCAAATACTGGAAGGTAGCACCCACCTTTTTTGAACTTGTATGTGGTTAGATTATATGGAAGATGATTTCTCTCGATATCACATCTGCCAGAGTAATTTTTAAGCAACATTAGTTGCATTACGTTTTCCATTTATATATTGTTCGGAACAAAGATGGCGATTACTCCAGGCATTTCATTTTATACCTCATTCTTGGGATGAACACACACATACGCACGTGCAGAGTGTAGTGCATGACTTGTTATGGCTTCCAATAGGTGGTACAACGACTTAAGATGTAATTATTTTAAATTTTTTTTTCGTATGGAAGGAAACATTCTAATCCTGCCCTAATGCTGAGCAGGTCCAAGAGAAGAAGGTAAAGAAAGTATGTGAAATGAATGTGGATGCTTCTAAATCTATGGAAAATGGTTCAGTTGCTAGTTCTATGTCAGCAAGCTCAAAACCGTATCTTGCAAATGGAGCATGTAAAGAGAGCCCAATCAGTTCTCCAAGCAATGACACTTCATTTCCATCTCTGCACTTGCCAGTGGTAGTTGTACACAATCTGATTTGTTTATTTTCTGATAGCATATGGTTTTGCTGTTATGGTATTTAGAAAATTTTCCAGAGTCAATTATGGTTAACTTTCTTGGTGAATGACATTCTATTATTTAGCTCTAACACTTGAACTTTTGTGGCATCCAGGTGACCAGTCAAGAGACGAGCCTTGTGGCTAGATGTCGAAGAGTGTATACCCATGCCCATGACTATCATATTAATTCGATTTCAAATAACAGGTACATCTTTTATTCAATGGAATACGCCTTCACCTTTTCATCAATTTTTAAATCATGTTGTGTATATTCATTGTTTGCCTTGATGCTTGTGCTCCTATTTGAACTTAAATTTTTATTATTTGATTATGTGATCATGGAGGAGCAAATTTTAGTTGCTGGACTTCCCCAACCCCCAAAAGAAAAAAAAACAGTTTCTGTTGTAAACGTTGACACTGGAACAATATTTGTCACTAGAAGGAAAAAAGATTTATTTTCAATGTCGAATCTTACTTTTATGTATTATGTAATATATACTTTGGTATTGTTGCATGGATATTATCTACCATGGTCTCCATCGTCTGGTCACTAATGTAACTATCTTTTGGTTTCGCAGCGATGGTGAAACTTTTATATCAGCTGATGACCTGCGAATTAATCTTTGGAACCTAGAGATTAGCAATCAAAGTTTTAATATTGTTGATGTGAAGCCTGCAAACATGGAGGATCTAACTGGTAAAACCCACAACACTATGATGACAATTTCTTACTTTTCTAACTTTTGACTGTCATTTGAAGAGAAATGGCAGTAGACATAACCTTGACCCAAGTATCTGGGCTTGTTACAAGGCTCCTGGTCTGCCATTCAGTCATATCCTGGTGAACGTTTCATTAAGTGGCATGCTATCATGTCTGTCATAGATTTCATCTGTTTCTATATGGCTGAAATGTTCTGGCCATGTAGTAAACTTGAATTATGCCTTATTTATATGCTTTGTTGGTCAAACAGCTCCACATGTGTAATTATTTATCTTTACATACTTGAAATTTATGTGCAGAGGTGATAACATGCGCAGAATTTCACCCTACTCATTGTAACATGTTGGCGTACAGTAGCTCCAAAGGCTCAATTCGTCTTATCGATCTGCGGCAGTCAGCTTTATGTGACACTCATAGCAAATTGTGAGTTGTCTTTCATTCTTCCTCCCTTCCATTCTTGCACTCACAAAGATGATTTAGTATTGTAATAAAATAAATGTATGGAAAATCCTTTGACACTTTTAGCCCTCTTTAATTTCTTGGTTTCCCTTGAATCCTAATTATGAGTTATAATGGTGCAGGTTTGAAGAACAAGAAGCACCCGGTTCAAGATCTTTTTTCACTGAAATAATAGCATCGATTTCAGATATTAAGTTTGCTAAGAATGGAAGACATATACTCAGTCGGGATTACATGTCTCTTAAGGTTCACATATTCAGACTCTTATAAAAAGATGGTTCATACTTTCAATATTTTGAAACTTCGTGTCATAGACCTAGTAACAGAGTTGCAGTAACAAATGCTTAAAAACCTTCTCTCTCTCTCTCTCTCTCTCTCTCTGTTTCTTGAGACTGGATTGCTAAAATATGCTATTGTTGTTACTGTGATGTTTAGAGTGAATACTTTATATCATGATATTCAATTTGTTCTTGTGGTGAGTTTGTGGATTGCGGCTACTTCTTGTCTTCAGATTTTTCGGATTCTTAACCCTGTCCATTACAAATTCTGTTCTCACCTTTTTTTCCCGGTTTTCTCAGTTATGGGACATCAACATGGATTCTGGCCCAGTTGCAACTTTCCAGGTTCATGAATATCTAAGACCAAAGGTGATGTATTCCTTCAAAAAGTTTGTTTCGCATATAATCTTAAAAGAAGACAATACTATTTAAGTAATACCATACAATGCAACTTATTTAGTTCTTTATCTTTCTCAGCTTTGTGATTTATACGAAAATGATTCCATCTTCGATAAGTTTGAGTGCTGTCTAAGTGGAGATGGACACCGAGTGGCAACAGGTTCTTACAGGTTAGCTGTAGACCATAAACATCCTTTGTTGCTTTTATACTTGCACCCTGACCTAAGTTGTATGGGGCTCAACATATGAAGAAACACATTTCTGTGATTCCAGCAATCTGTTTCGGGTGTTTGGTTGTTCTGAAGTGAGCACAGAAGCAACAACATTGGAGGCCAGCAAAAACCCCATGAGGTATTTTTCAAATTCTATATAATGCTTCTTAGGCATGCTCTTTTTAGGGAATGGTATCATTTAGTCCAAGAAAAACTCTTTTTTGTTTTTTTTGTTCTCTTGGTCAAATGTGCTTATTATTTTTCTCATGAACTTCCAGGAGACAAGTTCAAATGCCAGCAAGGCCTTCTAGATCTTTGGGCAGCCTTCCTCGTGTTCTCAGGCGAGGTATGTTCTTGCTTGCATATGAATTTTGTATACATAGTCCATTTTCTGAAAATTGAGTGGTCTTGGTAAAATTTAACATAATTGATTTCCATTCGGAGTCTCGAATGAACTTAAAACTTTTTTTGTAAAAGAGAATAAAATTCAGATTTGAATCGATTAGGTATGGTACTTGATGGTAGTCTATCTGCTAACCAGTATCTGTACATATTTTCTTCCATTGTAATATAAAAGGTGCGGATAACTCTGGAGCTGATGCAAACGGAAATTCTTTTGATTTCACAACAAAGTTGCTACATCTTGCATGGCACCCTTCTGAGAATTCAATCGCCTGTGCTGCTTCAAACAGCCTTTACATGTACTATGCATAAAAATAGTATGGAAAGTTGTATGTCTTGGCAGGCAAAGCTTTTCTGATTTCTATTGACAAAAGGCTGCCTTGCCTTGTTCTCCGACTAGTGATGTTAAGCTGCACCCTACCTAACTGCAAAATCAGGAAGCATTTTGGCTGATGTCAACATTTGCAAGAAGAAAGTAGTATCTACCCCACCCATACAGGCGAAACATTGCTGTTTAAGGTAACTCGAAAGGAGAATGCTGTTGTCCTCATAGTGTCTTGTTAGTTGAAGAGATGTGATATTAGCTGATCCCCCTACCTAAAGAATACCTGGTCAATATCTGCTTTGCTGCTACTGTAGAAACCAATTGGGTCCTAGATCCTGAAGCGGGGAGAAGCTGTAGTGGTGCCATCAACGCTGATTGATACCGGGGCCTTCAACCTTGTATTATTTGAACTAAAGTTAAAAGGGTTTGTGAAATTTTATCACTGTTTTTACTCTAACCATTCTTTCCCCCTCTTTCAGAGTCTGCTGATTTTCTTTCCTTAGCAAGTATTGGTTCCTTTGGACAGTGAAGGCTCCATGTTAGACTTAATTCCTCGGTCTTAATTCGTCTGGTTTTTGGGTGTTTATTGTTTAGGTAAATGTTTTTGGTGTAGGTAAACTGATCATCTCTATATTATTCGGGGGTCGGCGTGATATCGAAGCATATGGACTACTTTTGTTGAATTAGGTGCCTCTTTTGTTTAGTTTGTGCTGACATTAGTGTTGCCCTTGGGAGCTAGGAACTGTAACAAACTTTTACCTTGTTCTTAAACCACTATTTTATTAAGTATAACTGTATATGGTAAAATTTTCTCTTTGTTTATATTTGACCGCGGTGAGCTCGTTCCCTTTTTTAAGGTTTACCATGGTAAATTAAATTCCTTGGATTTGGCTCGGGCCTTTCTTCTGTGAAACAAGTGTCACATTTGCAGCATGATGTGAGTAGCACGATCTTTTATATTATTTGAGAGATTTGTTTTGTGCAACGATGCTTGGAAGTGTCTCTCCCACATCGTACAGATGAAGCTCTTATTATGGGATAGACGTTAGGTGTGGAGAAGTAAAACTAGGAAAATTAGCAATGCCCCCTCAATTTAGAAATTAGCATCTTCTTTTAAATTTCCCCAGCGACCTTTAATTGTGTTTTCAAACCCCTTTGAATATGTGCAATTTGCCATCAACCATCAAATTTATTACATTTGTTTGTTTGTTTGTTTTTTTTTTTTCTCCTTCAATTGAACTGATGAAGGCAACTCTCAATCTGACGGAATAATTTTTGGAATTGACACTAGCGATGAATTGAAAATTCAGAAAGCAAACCGGGATTAGGAATTAAGTCTGAGGTATTGCTAAAATTTTCCGAATTATTGAAAATAAAATTCTAGTCACTTGTTACCACAATTTAGTATTTTTTATTTTTATTTTTTACTTGTAAGTAAGAGTTATTAATTTCAAATCTCGAAAATAACGATATCGCAACTAATTTATTCTTAGTGTAAATATATTGTTAAAAACCCAAAAAGCCCTCTAAATCTAGTAATTGCACAACATTGAGGAAAAAGCGCATTGTACAAGTCCAAAAATGGGTAAATCCCAATTAGCAACCTAATCCTACGAAAATTGGAAATTGTGATTTACGCCGGATGCAAAAAACACATGGAGAAAACAGCTTCTGGCTAAAATTTCAGCTTTCCTCCATAACTCTTCTCTCTCTCTCTCCGAAGCTCCACGGTCATGGCTCTGCTGACCCGAGCCCGCATCCCTCTCCAGCTCTCGGCCCAGCGGGCCCTCTCTCTCCACACCACCGTCCCCTCCCTCTCGTCCTCCGCCCCCTCCGGCTCCACTCCGGCCACCTATGCCCGCCCTCCTCTCCCTTCCACCTCCCCGCCCCCGCCGGGCCTCTCCAAGGCCGCCGAGTTCGTGATCTCGAAGGTCGACGATCTCATGAACTGGGCCCGCCGCGGCTCCATCTGGCCCATGACCTTCGGCCTCGCCTGCTGCGCCGTCGAGATGATGCACACCGGAGCCGCCCGCTACGATTTGGACCGATTCGGCATCATCTTCCGGCCCAGCCCTCGCCAGTCCGATTGCATGATCGTCGCCGGCACTCTCACCAACAAGATGGCCCCTGCTCTCCGCAAGTAAGCAACAAGCCCTTCCTTCCCTCTCATTTTTCCGAATCGCAGTTTTAGGGTTTCTGGATTTTTGAGCTTAGAAAATGTTTTGGCGATAATTAGATTTGTATATACCTAATATAATCTCAACTTGGAATAATTGGAGCTTTGATTTAGCTCAATTTTAAGGAAATCTCCGATAAAATGGGAATAACATATCCACCCTTCTCCTCCAGTTTGTTATTAGGAGAATTTTAAGAACCAACTTAGATTTTTTTTTTTTTTTTTTTTTATTTGCATTTGCATGAATTTTACCAATGAAAGTGCTTGCTGGTTATGCTGATTAGCCAAGTTGGTTAGAGCGGTATGCTTCCCGTAGTTAGATTAGACTAGATTATGGCTCGAATATAAACAATGTATTAGCTCTTGGTAACAAAAACTAGTTTTGCAAGGGGGTTGTAGCTGAAATAGTTAAAGAGGATTGTCTGTCGTTGGATGGATGGGATTTGTCCTCCACAATATTTGCTTGTATTGAAGAAAAAAACTGCTTTGTGTTGTGTGACTTTGGATGGATTGGATTTCTTAGGAATTTCTTCTGGGAAGTGCATAATTGCCTTTGATTTTGGGAGTTAAAAGCTCCTTACCAACCTTTCAATTTACGCGTTGTTGTAATGTTTGCACAAGTAAACAAATGGGTATGAGTTGTTGTGATCTTTGTGCTGAAATTTTGTTGCAGGGTCTATGACCAAATGCCTGAGCCGAGATGGGTCATCTCCATGGGAAGCTGTGCAAATGGGGGTGGTTACTATCATTACTCCTATTCCGTTGTTAGGGGTTGTGACAGGATCGTCCCCGTTGATATCTATGTTCCAGGCTGCCCTCCCACTGCTGAGGCCCTACTTTACGGCCTTCTCCAGCTACAGAAGAAGATCAACCGGCGCAAGGATTTCCTCCTTTGGTGGACCAAGTGAGGACTTTCATCTTGTGTTTGGGGGCCTGCTTTCGCTATATCTAATCCAATAATAAGTCTATCCGGGGTGGTTTGCCCTGGCTAAGCACCATGAAAAGGGAGAGATTTTGCATTTACAAGTTATAAATTTTAGGTCCCAGGGTATCCTGTGTTGTGCTTGCTGCATATTTCCGTCGTTTTGGAGCTATAACAGTCGCCAAAGATTCTGTATAACTTTTCTCTGTTTCAAACTGGGTGCTTGAACTAATCTCCCATGTTTATCTACTTGTTTGATTGATTGTTGGAAGCTGCTCATAGTTTTTGTTTAACCCGGGATTAATTAATGTATCCATGTTTTTTCTGTAAACCCTTGAGTTCATGATTTCAGTTTCAAGTAGTCATATTATTGTTGGAAATGTTGTTGCCTGAGACTGGGTCCGAGGGTTCTAAGACTCGACTCTGAGCTTAGGTGTTGAAGACCCAACCTGGTGAACTAGGCGCCCGAGGACTTCGATGTGCAGGACATGAACCCCATCTCCCAAACCCAACGCCGGGGACGAGGATCGGGACCTTCGGAAGCTTGGGACCCAAATCTGGGACCTTCCGACACATGAGATTTGAACTACCAACTCCCAACTTCCTAATCTTGTCCAATCCCAGTCAACAAACATGAGACTAAGGATTATCACATAAGTTTTCGGTCAAGGCTGTCTCTAATCTGTGGTAATAGAGTGGCCAAAACTGGTGAAACAACCCCAACACACAATTTCAAAAAATGATTGCGTTGAAAGCATTTATATTGTTTCTTCTTCACTTATGCGGTGATCGTATCAATTAAACGTAAATCTTATATGATGTTCCCGCCACACAAAAATAGCCATAATTGTAAGTAACGGTCCATAATTCGTTATGTACCATATACAAATATTATTCTCTTGTAATTTTTTTTTTTTTTACATTTCACTTGTAGTTACCTCATAAAAAAATAAAATAAATAAAAACTAATTGAACAAAAAATAAGTTGGCGCACACTTCTATTTTACTTTATACATACGGTTCTTAAATTTTGAATTTCAAATCGATATAAATTAAAAAGAATTAAATCACAAAAATTAACAAAGTGTGGAAGAAATAAAATAAAAATTATAAATCTCACAATTCTTTTTACTTTTTACAGTTTTACTTAAGACCCGCATTCCGTCTGGAAAAGTTTATAGACCTTTATTCCCATACGCAAACGCTAAAAAAGTCTCCGTCCGTATAAATATCCCACTGGTGTTTTTCCACCTCACTCTCCTCTCTCCCCCATCTCTCTCTATCTTCTAGGGTTTCTTCCTCTACAGCTACGACAATGGCCGACGAAGCCCAATACTCATCCGGTCCAGATTCAGGGAACAAGCGGAAGTACGAGGAGCAAACGCCGCCGTCCACCCGCAGAGTCACCGGCTTCTCGGCCCCCATCAAGTCATCGTCCCCCGACTCTGCGCCGACGTCGTACAGCAGCGTTCCTCCGCCCATGGAAGATTTCCAGCTGGCCAAACAGAAGGCGCAGGAGATCGCGGCCCGGTTGTTGAACGGCGGGGATGCTAAGCGCTCTAGGGTTGACAATGGTGGCTCCGATTCTATTGACAAGGGCTTTAGCTCTGGTCCGCCAGGTTCACCTTCCCTCTTTAGAATTTTCCATTTTCCTTTAATTTTTGTACTTTAAATTTTTATCCTTGTTTATTCTATTGTTTGGGTTTCAGCTAGTTTTTTAATATGCTTGACATCCAAGAATTCAATTGGGTTTAGTTGTTCTAGGGCGATTCACGTTGCTATTTGTGTTTGATTATACATGTTTATGATGTGAATGTGAATCTGAATGCAGCAATTGTAATTGTGATTTTGTGAAAACGATACAGATTTGAAGCCTCACTTCTCAAACCCAGCTCCTTCTTCAATCCCGGTATCTTACGGTGGTTTCCAGGGATCGAGCAAAAAGATTGAGGTTCCCAATGGCAGGGTTGGTGTCATTATTGGTAAAGGTGGGGAGACTATCAAGTATCTACAGACTCAGTCGGGAGCCAAGATTCAAGTTACCCGAGATTCTGATGCGGACCTCAATTTTCCGACTAGGATGGTGGAGCTCATGGGTACTCCGGAGCAGATCGCAAAGGCTGAGCACTTGATCAATGAAGTTCTTGCTGAGGTTCGGCTTGTGCATTTAATTTTTAGATTAGTTTTATCAATTACCTGCTTGTGATATATCAAAAGTTTACACATAAGTTCTAAATCCGCCACATTGTGATCCTTTGTTTCCATATTTAGATAGTTGAGTTTTATCAAATTTGTACATATGAACTTGGAAATATGGCTTACATGTATAAGCTTTTATGTTTATCCCAGGCTGAATCAGGAGGTCCTGCCATAGCTTCTAGAAGGTTAACAGTGCAAGCTGGCGGTGAACAATATGTTACAAAAATTCCTAACAACAAGGTACTGGCTATATAATTTTTCCACATTTATCAAAATGTTCTAGTTATTTGGTTATTGAGGATTCGTGACTGTAATCTCAGGTTGGGCTTGTAATTGGTAAAGGAGGTGAAACAATAAAAAGTATGCAAGCTAGGACTGGAGCTCGTATCCAGGTTTGTTTTCAATCTTGGGCAGAATACTGGTCTTTTCTACGGTTTTTGTCTCTGTCTTCTTTTGGAACTTGATGTATTCTTCTATCATTTTTCTTCACAGTATGTTGTACCCACAACTTTTCTAGTATATCGTTTTCAATAATGTGTTTGGGTGGAATCAAATATAGGAAATGGTTTTGTGAGCTGACATTATATTTGTTTTAGGTTATTCCCTTGCATCTGCCACCTGGTGACACATCAACAGAAAGGACTCTACAGATTGACGGGACTACTGAACAAATTGAAGCTGCAAAACAGTTGGTAGCTGAAGTTATTAGTGAGGTATGTTTAATTGGTGTTTGCCTAAAAATTTGGCTTGTACGCCTTTCTCATGTATTTGTAATCAGAGATTGTTAACTTCAGGAGGAGTAAGCTACAGTAGATGTGATTCTCTAGGATGTATAGTTTTGCATGGCTATTTGAACTTCCATTTTCTGTCGATGCATTTAATTGCCACACCTCTACGTGCTCCTACCAGATTTTGGTGTTTTTGTTGATATGTTGAGGCTCCCTGTTGCATGGCTGTTACGTATTTTGAATATTCCTAGTGGTCATATTTTGTACTCAAATTAGGTCAATCGACCTGGTTACTAGGCTTACATTTTTTGTATTTTACTCTGGTATTAATTTTCTTTCTTGCAGGGCTTTGTGTTAGTTTTATTTTTAGTGCTCAATTAATCTGTATCATTTTCTGATTAGCCTTTGGAGACTTTTATCTCTTGATATTGTTAAAACATTTTCCTTGACAATGAGTTACTCTTTTTTATTTTCAGTTTGCATTTTATGTTGTGCGTAATACTACATCTCTGTCTCTAAATTGGGTTTCTCTTCCTTCTTCATTCTCTTTATTTTATGGATTTGAGTTTTATGCTGGTTATTTGCATTTACACTGTACAATTGTTCTAGATATGTATTTTGTAGTCTATCTGGGTGTGCAATTTTTCCACTGTGTCATGTAAGTTGTGGATAGTAATTCCAGTCGAACTATTGCTGACTTTATATTTTTGGCTAATGGTGGGCCACAATATCCCTAATGTTGTACTGGTTACTCCCTTTGGTATTTTGAACATGTTTATGACCCAAATATTATGATTTTATGAGGATTGGATAAGTTTGTAAGTTCCGCAATTGCCTTTTTCTGCTTTAGATCTTATTAATCCAGAAATTTTGTTTTGTGCTGATCTTTTTGCCATGCACAGTGTAGCTGGCTGAGATTGAGTCTAACATGTGAAGTGAACACTGGAGGGAGCCTGTTGATGCAATTATTTATTCTTTGTGTTTTAGCATTTGCTGGGATCTAGTTTCAACTTAAGAAACTGGATGGCACAATTTCACCTCTCAAAATCCATTTGGATGTCATATAGATTTAGCATTAAAAACTGTATATATAGAACCTGCTGGGTCATCTGAATTGTTATCTTAAATGGATAGTTATCTGCAATAAGTTTCTTCTTCCCATATGATTGATGCAGATAGTGGCTAATCTGACCTTAAGATTGAACAGATATTTGGAGGAGTGATTATTACGACACATTGGGCTGTCCTTGCCATACGCGCTTATTGGGAATTTAGTCTATGGGAGTTCATATACATGTTTAGGTTATTAAGTTACATTAAAGCTTCCTTAACTCTCATAATGTTTAACATTACACTTATTGGTTCATTAAGTGATAAATTATTGGGATAACAGCTTGATCTACCATCAGTGTGCTTATTTCTCTTGTATCATTTAACTGATTCTTATTGGGAGCTATTGTAGGGTTAGTTTGTGTTGGACCATTGGTGACACCAACATGGAATCCTTTGTGTTGGTGTTCCCTCAGCATCACTCTGGTATGGTTCTAAATCCCGTTTTCTGGTATTTAGTAATGATATTGCGGAGTGAAGCTCTGATAGGACTGAAGGTTAATAGTATAACTCCCAGAAAATTTAAGCCATTTTATTCTAAGTACATTAATTAGTTTTAATGTTGGAATATGAACTTCCAATCAAAGTTCTTTTCTATCGAGCGCTTTTGACTTTGTCATAATTATGTAGTTCTTTGCCTGTGTTGAAGCCTCTGTCAATATTAGATTTTCTTGGTTTTATTTTTCAAGTTTTTATACTGTTTATTCTGGGGCTTTTAAAAATGTTTTGTAGCATTATAGTTGTGAGAATTTCTTCGATTTTTTTGTTAGATATTGGACAGTTTTTGGTTAGTTGTGAGAATCTGAGTGCCATTTTATTCATGTCCAGTTTATTTTTGTGGAACTTGAATATTATGATCGGTCAGCCTCACCTGCTTTCTGTTCATTTCTCCATTCTTTTACCAGTTTATATACATTAATCTTCTATCCTATGTGATGACTTATTTTTTAAAAGGAGTATTGCCTTAATTTTTATTGATTACACATATTGTGGGTCCTTGATCCTAATTGTTCAGAACCTCTTGTCCCTTTTAGTGCTATATTTCTGTTCTGTTATTAAATCCTGGAGAGATTCTTGCTGTTTATTTGGGATATTATTCTGCCAATAATGGTTTGGCTTCACACTTGTGGAAAGTACAAAGGGTATTTTTTATGCTAGCATCTAATATGATCTATGACTAATGTCCCTGGTTGACATAACAGGTTTTCTATGCTGATGACTTACGTTTTTTACATAAGCTTAGATAGCTTTTGTTTGGAATTACTGATCATCCCACATGTGGTAGCCTATTTGGGAAGTATTAGTGCATGGACAATGTCTTCTGGTCTGGAATTCTTTCTAAGATGTCTAATTAATACCTATGCGTATGTTGATATTTGGTACTGTAGTCTACTCTGCATTTTGCGCGTGTTTTTATGACTATCGTCTCAATTAGGGCTATATGTAAGTTTGTTTTTATATAAAAGCTTCTATATAGTGTGTTGTTATTTGTCGTACCCATTCACTTCAAATAGGTAGGGTGTGGGCTTCTGCTGGAGTAACTCAATTTATACAACCACGGGTACGGTATGTGGGTGATTACACCTCTTCCCAATATAATAATGAAATCCATTAATCATTTATATGAATGTATTTGTTTTTCCTATTTGTTACGTGTTTCGTTGAATCATAGAAATTTTCTTTTATACATGTTTCCAATGTTTGCTTTTGTACATCATGTGTTTTTTTATCCCTCCATATGTCCCAGCATCATGGAAAGTACGCCATGGTCATTTGTGAGAATAATTTTATTGCAGAACCGTGTTAGAAATCCAGCAATGTCTGGAGGATACTCTCAGCAAGGTTATCAAGCACGGCCTCCCTCAGGATGGGCTCCTTCTGGCCCCCCAATGCAACCACCTAGTTATGGCTACGGGCAGTCTGGATCGTATTCTGGCCCTCCACAGCAGTATAATGCATCCCAGCCTTCTTACCCTGGCTATCCTCCTCAACCAACATCTGGTGGATATCCATCCAGTTGGGACCAGTCAGCTGCTGCACCAACTCAGCAGACTTCCCAAGGTGGTGGTTATGATTACTATGGTCAGCAACAACCTTCACATCAACAGCAAAATCCTGGTGGTCCCGCTGCTCCTGCTGACAGTGCTGGTTACAATTATGGCCCGCCGCCAGTTTCAGGCTATAATCAACAAGGACAAGGCTATGCTCAAGATGGCTATGGTGGATATCATGCACCACCTCAATCTGGGTACGGTCAGCCACCAGCATATGATCAACAGCAGGGTTATTCTGCAGCGGGCTATGGTAATGTGAGTAACCCACCTCAAGATGGGCATACTCCCTCTTACGGAACTCAGGGTGATTCAGCTCAAGCACCTCCTGCCCAGCAAGGATACAATGTCGGTCAACAGCCTAGCCCTAACCCTGCTGGTTACCCACCCCAAGGGTCTACTCAGCCAGGTTATGGAGCACCCCCAACTTCTCAAACTGGTTATGGAAGCCAACCACCGGCTCAGCCTGCATATGGAGCTGGATATGGAGCACCTCCAGCACAAAAGCCTCCTGCAAATCCTGCAGTTTATGGGCAAACCGCTCAGTCACCCAGCACTCCAGGAGGCTATGGTCAGCCAGCACCTGTGCAGCCAGGATACCCGCATTCTCAGCCTCCAGCTTCTGCATATGCTCAGCCAGATCCTGCTACCCGTCCCCCAACATCTGGCTATGGTGCTGCAGCACCACAAACCGGGTACGGGGCCCCGTCCTATGGTGCACCACCAGCTGGCCAGCCAGGTTATGGGCAGGCGCCACCACCCTATAACGCATCGTATGGTGCTGGATATGCACAACCTCCTCCCTACTCTGCTGATGCCAGCGCAAATGGGAACACCCGCGGGACCTATGATGCTCCACCACCTGCTTCACAGACTGCTCCCCCAAGCGGCGGAGTTGCCAAAACTTCCCCTCAGAGTTGAAGTGTTATGGCGGACGGGTGTTAACGTTTTGGGTACTTGGTGATGTTTCATTTTATTTTCTGTAGTAGTAAGGCTAGTTAGGTTAGTATTTGTTGAACATGTTACTTATGTTTTCGGTATTGCGGGTTTGTGAAGATTTGGTAATTGCAAGAATTTGTTTGATCTTGTTTTCTCTGCAGATTTTCTTGTTTTCTGTTCTATAATGCACATCTTTCTTTCTGTTAAAGTCTCTTATTCGTTTATTGATGTTTTTTATCCAAGGGAGTTTTAACTACACTTGTTTTTTCTGACCAACCATATCATAATTTACACTAAACACGCCAAACTACGGTGGGGGGATTTGAATGCGGACTTCGGGTGGATGCATAATCTTAAATCATCTCACTTGCAATTTAGTTTTTGTACATTTTTGTTAATTTTTCTTTTATTTCTCTTACTACTACAACAAACTATCATATTCATCTTTTTCAAAATATATTTTTCCGTGCAAAGTTATTATAATTCGTATTTAAAAACTTATAATCAACGATTTAAAACCTACATTTAAAGATATTTAAACCTTATATATATATATATATATGTATGTATGTATGTATATGTATCTAAACTACATTTTTCTTCTACTCACTTGTTACTGTTCATGTGCTACTATTCACACGCTCCTAAGCCCTAAACTTCATAGGCCTCCACTGCTTCTGCTGCATCTTCATGCGCCTAAACCATCAATTTTATTTATCTTATATTTTTTTGCTAAACTTTTCTATTTGTCTTGCCATAACACTAAACTATCATCTTCATATTCCACAAAATGTATTTTTGGTGAAAATTTTCTTATAATCCATATCTTGATCTTTTGAGAACGGGTCACAACAAGCATATTATTGGTCGAACCATTCTCGAAGGATCAAGACGGAACGAATGAGAGCATGCAGTAGGCGAGATAGTTTGAGATGAGTCAAGATAAAGTGTGAACTATGTCTGAAGTCAGAATTTTAACCATTTTTGTACCTTTTTTTTTTCACCCCACAACTAACTATCATATTCAAAAGTTAATCATTTTTGGACATTTTTCTTTTATTTCTCTTACCATCACAACAAACTATCATATTTATGTTCTTCAACATATATTTTTCCATGCAAAATCTATTATAATTCGTATTTAAACACTTGTAATCAATGATTTCAAATCTAAATTTAACTTTGAACTTTTTTTTTTTTTGGGTTAATTTTTCTTTTATATAAATCCAAACTACATATTAATAGAACCCTCTTTGTTAACCAAAAGAGGGTGAAAGACTATTTAACAAAACAAAATTTTGCCATTTTTTGTTTAAGTCTCGCCTGCAAGTGATTTCAACATCTCTATACTTTCTGGCACCCCCAAGAATTTAAATCATTTTTGTACATTTTTGTTAATTTTTTTTACCACCACAACAAACAATCATATTCATGTTCTTTAAAATATATTTTTATGTGCAAAATCTATTATAATTCGTATTTAAACACTTATAATCATCGGTTTAAAACCTAAACTTAAAGATGTTTGAACCTTTTTTGTTTTTTGTTAATTTTTATTTTATCTAAATCTAAATTACATATTAATAGAACCCTCTTGGTTAAAAAAGAGAGGGTGAAAGACTATTTAACAAAACAAAATTTTGTCATTTTTTGTTTAAAATTATAACATCTCTATACTTTTCACTTATTTTTTTACTTTTTGGCTTAAATATTCTACTAAATATATACTTGTTGCTTCATAAATCGTAAATCTACTTATGAATGCAATTATTTAGACTTCCTTAATGCTCACGGAAAATATTTCGAGAAAATAAAAATTTTGCACTTTTTTACAAAAAAACGTGGATTAACACTCACGATTTTCATTTGATTTTACAAATTCGTACATAAATCACCGTTCAATCTATTTATTTTACATCTAAACTAGAAACATGTATTTAGGATGCCGGACTGGCGAGTTGGGGTGCCGGCTACAAGGGAGAAATCGAAAGGAAACTGCGAGTCCGACCGGAGATGGCAGAATGACACCAGAAGTAGATGTTTATACTCGATAAGTAATTTTAAAACCAGCTTTAGGTACAAATCATAACATCCAAAACGTACAAAGTAGAATCTAAGATATGCTTCTTGAATCAAAGCACCAAACTATATAAGAAATTGAAAAAAAAAAAAAAAAAAAATTTACATTTATGAAGAAATTGAAAACTGCAAAAAGCTTGTTCCATATGGAGTATGAGGGTCAACTGATGACAAAATGAAAACTGCAAAAAGCGGATGAGGGATTCTTCGTAGTGTTTCGACTCTTATTCTAAGTAAGTGACTGCTTAATATCTTCCTTAGATCAGGTGTTCCTGAATGCCATTATCATTGGAGAAAAGAACAAAATGAAAGCCAAAAAGGAACCAAAGAACATCTTGATAGCGTATCTCACAGGGTCGTGATCGGCTACTTCTGAGGTAGTTTGTGGGGTTGACATGGCTGTTGCAAGTGGTACGGCTTCTATCACGGCATCTGCGAGGTCTGTTATAAACGAAGGAGTGCAACCAAGGGCAGGGACTCGACCCCAATTCTCAATGCCAGATTCGAGGGCCAATTCCCTGTACTCCATATCAATTTCTTCAAGAGTCTCTATGTGCTCGCTAACAAAGCTGGATAAGAAAATAGATGCCAAATTAACTTACTTTACTTTTGAGAGAAAAAAAAAACTAAATAATGCCCGGGGCCAGAAACGAAGTTAAATACCTGACTGGAACAGCTAGGAGACTTTTCACGCCTTTCTGGCCAAGCTCAACAAGAACTTCATCAGTGTAGGGCTTTAGCCATTGCACAGGACCAACTCGGCTCTGATCACCACCCAACTCCAAAATAAGGAAAAGAAAATCAGAAAACAACATCAAGAAATTTGGCGACATACATGGTGGACAACAACCAATGCTTGTTCTGAGAACCAAGAAAGATAGAAAAGTGAAATGGAGTGTACGAGTCAGAAAATAGAATTTCATAACCCACCTGGTAAGCAAGAGTATGTTCATTGTTGATTCCTCGAGATTTCAGCTCTTTCATTATTAAGAAGATGCACTCTTCCATTTGATCTTTGTAAGGATCTCCAGCATCCTCCACATAACTGAGCGGCACTCCGTGGGCACTGAAGAATATCATGACCTGAATTTCATACAAAATTAGCAATGTTTACCGGAGCTATGAAGTTCAGGGAATAACCATACAATGAAAGCATACGTTCAATAGCAACATCTATAAACCAATGAGAGAATGAAACTTAATTGCATCAAAAGAGCCATTTCTGACGAATTTAAAGCATATGTTCAATAGAAACATCAAGCGCACCTCTGCAGGCTCAGAAAAACTTTCTAGTTCTTTGGAAATCAAGTCGGCCATTGACTTAATATAGCCTTCACGTTGATACCATGAGTTTATAATAGAAACAGGCATCCTTGATAGGTAGGCGTCTTTCCTGCGAGATGGGCGCTCACATTCAGAAAATTGACCATCGTAAACAAACATTTACAGAAAATTGACCATCGTAAACAAACATTTACTTAGTTCCATAAACTGACAGTGACAGCAAATGGTCACCTGAAAATATCCTGGAGCACACGAACGCTTGATCCAGTTGTAGAGATAGAGAACTGAGGATATAGAGGCAGGACAACAAGCCTGGTTATTCTGTCCTTCTTAATCTGTCACAGATAATGTGGAAAAAAGTTCAGTCATTTGATCCATTCAATTACAAGATGCCCCATGATGACTAACTACAAATTCAATGAATCTAACCAATATAATCGTTGGGAGACTTTAGGTTACAATTCTATTTTCCCATGTCATTTACATTGCCTAGAACCAACGGATATATAAAAATAATACTAGGTTACTGAAATTTAAGACTCACTTGCTGAACTGCTTCCTCAGTAAATGGGTACCAATAACGCATTCCCACATAGACATTAACAGGCAAGTCCTTTGATTCCAGAGTCTTTCTGAGTTCATTTGCCTGTAACAAGTAACAAAAGCCACCTAATTATACAAATAAAAACTAAAGGAAACATTTCAACAGGCATCCTATGCATATTGCTCTACCTGGTCATTTGTAATTTTACGCAATGGTGAACCACCTCCTATAGCAGCATAACCTTCTTTGCTTTTTGGAGCTCGAAGTACAGAAATTAATTTCGCCAATGGTTGCTGGAGAAACCGAAACAACCTTGGGAGACGAATGATATCCTGTTTCACACAACATGGGAACATGTTAGTAATGAGTGTATTAAGCTAACAACTAATAACAACTAATGCTGACACCAATAAGGCAAGGCAACAAAGCAGATGAACATACCGGGTCAGCAAAAAGATTGAACAAAAACGGCTGAACATCATTAAGCGTCTCGGGTCCTCCAAGATTCAGAAGCAGCACTCCAACCTTCTCTTCTGCAGCATGGGAATGAGACTCTACAGCAGTCCCACCATAAGTGCACACACCCGCAGGGCATAATACTTCCCCCACAGGGTTTTTCTTAGAACAATGTGATACTCCAAACATGTCATTTCCTTTATCAATCGGTGCAGAGCAAGAAACTGTGAGCTGTTTCGGAACTAGCAATCGCTTGGATGAACGGAAAAAGGCAGGTCCCGACCTACCACTAAATTACAATCTCAGTTTAGCTAGCTTAAATGAAAATCTGAAACCAATAAACCAAAACTCTAATTCGATTGCCATAATTCAATGCTCCTGTTTGGTTGTCGTTAAAATGAAAACTTTCTGTTTGGTTGTCGTAAAAATGCAAACTTTTTTGTTTGGTTGCTGGGAAAGTACAAATTTACACATTTAGTCAAAAACTCAGCTTAGCGAAACCAATAAACCAAAACCCAAGCATAATTCGATTGCCATAATTCAACGCTCCTGTTTGGTTGTCGAAAGAAAATGCAAACTTTCTGTTTGGTTGCCCGGAAAATGCTTATTTTCAATGCAATTTTCCAGGAAACAAGATTGACATACAATCCAAAGCTCTCTCCCAAGAAATAACTAGGATCTTCTCGCGCGATTAATTATAAACACAAATCTAATTAAATAAAAAGCCAACTTTACTTGGAAAACAAAAAAACAGAGAAACAATTATGATTTCGAGGGCTTACGTGGATAATCTATGATCCGAATGGGAGAGGTTGATATGAGGAAGAACACGAGAGCATGCGGCGGCGTCCATGGCGGTCGGCGGAGGCAAAAAAAATCCCAAAACTTTCGTCGAATCGTTGGAAGCGTAAAATGAACGTCTTCAGAACTTGCTTTTAACGAAGTCTCTCGACTCTCCTAACTTTTGGGTGTAGAAGATTTGAGCTCCACTGCCTAACCCCTCTCTCTCTCTCTCTCTCCTTCCTCTCTCTCTCCTCTGAGATTTCTGATTTTCGTTGAGAAATACGTGTTCCAAAGTCAAACGTCCACGCGGACAAGTCCAACGAAAAGGCGGTTGCCATTGTTTACCATTTTTGGTCGAGGGCGAGTCCGCGGTCACGGGATATCACGTGCCGTAACGGTTGGGCCTGAGGATGGATTGAGGGTGGTTTGTGAAAAAGACATGCTTTGCCATTGAGATTATTGGAAAGTGATCCTTTCCGTATATTTTCCACCAAATCCTACCAATCAACTAATTCGGATCTTTAAAATTTGATCTAACGACTAAAATTATTATAATTTTTAAAAGGGCCTCCTGTTTTTAGCAGTTGGATCAAATTTCAAAGACCCGAATTTGTTGATTGGTAGAATTTGATGAAAGGGATCTGGGCGAGATTATTTAAACTAATACTGAGACTCTTTGAGAAGTAGATGTAGATTAGGTTGAGAGTGGTCAAGTCATTTGATAATTAGTCTTAAAGACCGAAACCAGCGCTTAATTACTTTTTTTAAAAGCGTTTGAGCATTTTCGAATAGACCTGATTTGGATGGTGAACCAAATGCAGTGGGCTCAGCCCAAAAAAATAACAAAAATATCGTGGGCTTTTGAAGTGGGCTTTGTAATGCCTCGTACAGTTAGGGTTAGGCGGCCTCAGCAGCTATAAATTACAGGTTAGCTCACTCTCCCGTCTCTCCGGCGCCTTCTACTCTAGTCTCTGCCTACTTCCAATCCAGAGTTCCGTCGGAACCTCCAACTTTCTGCAATTTGCTCTTACTGGCTTACTGGGTAATTAAATTTCATTTTTTATGTTTATATCGTTTTAGGTTTTGGGTTTTGTTTGTGGATTACGATGTAATCGGGGCTCCATATTCGAGTCAACAGCAGGCGCCCGATTGGTGGCGACCCGACTGCCGCTTGGAGCCAAAACTAAAACTCAGTAGTGGGTGAAGATCCTTGAAACTCAAAATTCCAATTTATTTCATGACACAATATCCGCTATACATTTTTCGAAATCTCTCCTTTTTGTTTGTTTTTATTTTTTTGTGTTTTGGTTGGATTTATGAAAAATAATAAAATTTGGGCACTCCAGTCAGACACGGGTGTTTGTTGCTAAATCCAATAACAAGCAACCTTTTGCATGGTGCCGAGAAATAGCTACTATCACGATTGGAGGAAAGATGTTATTTTTCCACGCTTTCCTTCAAATTTAAAGCAGCTAAATCTTCCAAATTTTATGAATAATTTGTTGGGTTTTGTGTTTTAAATCCAAATTTTTACTCTTTTTAGTGATTAAATGGAGAAGAATCTGAAGATTGTAGGTTTTAGTGTTGCATTGATGCAATGTGGCTGAATGAAAGATCCGTAATTGGTTTAATTGTTAGGTTTTGATGATCGAATCGGATTAGGAAGCCCTGTAAGTGTCGAGGGAGGCTCTATCTATACGAGTCAACAGCAAGAACCAGTTTGATGGTGCCTTGACTGCCGCTTGGAGCCGATATGAATTTGCCAATAGAAGATAGCTTGAAATCTTTTCTGTGGTTTCATGCTACAATTTTTGGCTACATACAAAGATGATGACACTCGTTTAAGTTTCTGCAACTGGTTTTTGAATTTGGATACAACATACGGAAACAATGTCCGTAGTTTCAGTGACGGGATTTGATGCTATACAAATGTTGTTTCAGCGGCCTGATGAAGCTCTTGTTAATTGTTGCAGGTTGCATATTTGACCGGTGAAGATCGGAAGGCTTTTGCTGCATGTTTAAACTTGGTGTTGCTGGATTATCCCTCTCATCAAGTAGCTTGTGTCATGTGTCTGGCGGAAACACCACCGTGACATCTCAGGTTAATAATCAAGTAAATTGTGCACATCTTCTCCGTAGTTTCTTTGGTTACCTTTCATCTTTGTAGTTTTTGTCGATTCTCAGTAATGTGATATGGATTCGATGCAGGTTTGGGAGTTGGGATCCAACAAATGGGAAAAAAGAGTAAATCAAAAGCTCCCAGTGAGGTGAATGATGATACAGTTGCTGCAGAAGAGGCAAATCTGCCATCTTCGGCGAAAAAGCCTATTTCTGAGGTTGATAAAACATCCTCAGCCAAAAAGAGGAAGAAACCCGAAACTGAAAAGGCTGAAAACCCTGTGTCTTCTGCAAAGAAGCCCGTTTCTGAGATTGATGAAATATTTGCAGCGAAAAAGAAGAAGAAAACCGAAACCGGAAAGGCTGAAAAACGAAAAGAAAACGCGATTGAGAAACCTGAGAAGCCGAAGACAAAGGAGGAGGATAAAGGTATTAGAGATGGCGGATTTGGGAGAAGGCAGGATGGACTCATGGTTTACACAGAAGATGAGTTGGGAATTAACAATGCGGATGCTGGAAACACTCCGCTTTGTCCGTTTGATTGTTCTTGTTGCTACTGATGAGATTTCCTGGTCTTAAGGAATTGACCAAAAAATAAAAAAAAAAAAAAAAAAAACAGAAATTTACAAAGAAAATAAGAAATGTATAGTTTCAAAAATCAGATTACTCAACAATTAGAAAACCCAGAAAGCAATTAAAACACAGAGAAGAATGAAATTTGAAACTTTCAACTAAAAAATGCCACAGAACCTCCATCGGGTCTCATTAAAACAACATTTCCCAACCATAAAGATGCCACAGATAAAAGGATTGTGACAACAATTCAGCACTTCCTTGTTTTTAAGGTACCAATATACAAACTGCAAAGAGTACTTAACCCTTAAGAAGACAGCAGTTCGCAGTTAGCGTTTGACTCGTTCATTCAACATGTGAGAGACCCCCACCTTCGGCCTTTGTCCTACGGATAAGAACAATCGACAAAATATGAAACATACACATACATCTGCTCTATTGACATGACATTAAGTTCTATGGATGGAGTTGTACTGGTAAACTGATGTGCTAAAGAAAATGCAATGCCCGTTAAGCGAGATTTAATGACGCCCGCTATGTCTAAATAAAGGAGTAATCGACATTTCTTTCAAAATGGCCAATATTACGATTCCACAGGGATAATGACGACTTACTTATGATCGGAAGGATTTGGCCTGAGTTCGTAAACAATTGTTGCGACAACATCTCTCTTCAACTGTTCGTCAGACAGGAAAATCTATTATTCGCAGAACCAACACAATAAAATATGCTCATATGGAATGAAAATTACCTTTGTAGCTTCGCCTTTAAAGCCAATGTACTCTATCTTAGTTGTATCACCACCAAAACTATTGGGAAAATGCAATGTGATGCTGGCCACGTTTTGAAATTTGGAATATCTAATTGTATGGACAAAAGTAATATCAGAAGGGTTGTTGAATGGTGAGATAAAAACTCAGATAAAAATTATATCCTCTTGATTTCAGTACCAAGTCAAAGGGACTTCAGTGCTCTCAATTGAAAACGAATAAGATTTCCTCCCAATTTTTATAGATATCATGTTCCCAAACATTACGACAAATGGTTTCTGTTGTACGGGAGGCAATGAATAAATACCTTGTCTGGTACTCCAACGTTCCTTGAAAATTTTCGACCAGATCCCACTCCTTACAACAACAAGAACACATGTTCAAAGCTGAAAAGTTTAACTTATCAATTAACTCTGCAACAAGCTAATGTGAACGCAATACCTGAACAGCTTGCATTCCTTGAGCATCTGAAAAGTCAATTCCTTCTTTGTTTATGAACCTAATTTAAGCAATGCAGTCCTAATTTTAGTATTTACAAATATAAAAACGAGATGAATTGAATATTGAACATCCATCAAAGCTGTTTCAATAGTTATTTTGTCAGAAAACTCATACAGGGCTACATACACTCATGACCACTACAATATACTGAAAAGAGAACAGAAACTCCCTGGATATTCCAAGTTAATTCCAAATCATAGGTATTGACTGCAAAAACTTGAAATGGACGAGACAAGAAAATTTGAAATCGATGCAAGGAAATGGTGGTACATTTAAGACAAAAAGATTGCCAATGAGTTTATTTGAGTAAAACGAATTATTACTTAAATCCTAGAGCTTCTTGCCACACCATTCTAACTAAACCAATATAAGAAGGCCTTGCCTTAGGTAGAGTATAGAAAAGGTCAAACTTACGCCCTCATCTTGGAAGGACTTGTTCCGTCAACACCACCTACAACTGATATGCTCTTGATCTTTACATCTGATGTAAATCTATCAAAAATAAATGAGAAAAAATATAATTAAGTTAGATGTATGCAACAACATCAGAGAATACTAGGTTCTAACTTCTAATAAATCTCTGAAGATGCCAACCAAATGTTTCATAAATAAGTACAGCTATATTATCATAGATAGCAGAAAACAAGCGATGAAAAGTTAAAATAGAAATAAATCCTCAGCATCATGACTTGTATCTCCTACGCTATGGGTTTCACAGAATTTCAAGCCATTCAAGAAACACGAAAGAAGCTTTGAGTGCACGACAAAAGGATAATTATAAAATGATGCACATATTAAGTGTCATGTTTTGGAAGAACCTGAAGATGCTACTGAGGTTAAGTCCCTTACTCAAACTTATACAGACCAGATTATGGAGAATCAGGCACATGTTACCATTGAAATTGAACGGAAAGATGGAAAACGGTAGAACTACTGAACCACTGGATCTACCTGTCCCCATCCATTTTGTGTTCACGCAGTCAATAACTCATGTTATAAACGACAAGATATAAAACAACAAAAATGGGACACTCACGGAATGTAAACAAGTAACTCAGGATCACCCTCATTGCTCTCCAAGTGTCCCTGTAGCAGAAAGTAGGACCAGTGAGCCTTCTTATTCCTATAAATTCAGACATAAATTACCACCAAAATATATGGCAAACCTGAACTGAATCTCAATCAGTAACCTCTTAAACTTGAGCTAACATATTGTCATGAAAATGTCATTCTGAAATTCATTTACATACTTACGAAATTTGCATTATTGCATTAATAAGGATGTCTACAAATAACGTTCGCAAAACTCTCTATTGTTTTGCTCAGAGGCAACACACCTTCAGAAAAAGAAGATAAAACATAAAATCACAACGAAGGGATCATTACCCCACTAGAATTCAGCCGTTGCTCCCAAGCTTTGAAAACCGACTTGACACTTCCTGGAACCGCCTCATTCAAAGCAGAAACCTACAAACCACCATTCGAAATTCTCTTAAGGAGGGACCAGTGCATATTAATGATTAGAATCCAAACAGAATTCAGCTGAAAGTGGCACGATGTCAATCAGCAAATCCGAGCTCCGTTGAAATATTTCATAAATTTCATTTACTGAACAATAAAGTGTGAAAGTACTCCAAAGAATCAACAAACCCACATCAGAAATCATCAACTACTCCTCAATCCTCATAAAATCACCCACACCGAAATCGAAAAACCCAACGAAACCCCATTTCATTGTTTTCCACCAAATCAAAAATTCCATGCACAACAAACACAATGCTTACTCAAAACGCTAGCAAGATTTAGAATTTCAGCTTAAAGGGTTAATCTGAGAATCTGAATCACTGTTCTTTCAACTACAAATTTCCTTCTGGGTACTTTCAGATGAGCCCAAAAAATCATCAAATAGTAAGCAGATTGCAAAAGCACCCAAAAAATCACATATATAGAGCAGCAGTGTGATAACTCATACAGTAAAAAAAAACGCAGGAACTGTAAAATTAAGAGTGAGAAAAGAAGAAAGGCAGAGAATTTAGGGACCTTGGGGAGGTCGATATGCTCGTAGAGAGTCCAACCGGACGAACAATCGTGATCTTCGCAGCTGTGATCGTGCAAGCAAGCCATCTCTCTTTCCCTTCGATCGCTGAATTTCTCACCAGACAAATAGATGAAGGAAGAAAATAGACGCAACCAGAAATAGGAGCGAACCGTTGCATTTTCAAGGGAAATTACATTTTTCGCCCTTTATGGTGAATTCCGAAAATGGCCACTGTTTTCACAAAGCTCCTTCTTTTGACATTCGCATGGAAAGCTCAAGCGCGCGAGCTCTGAGGGATATATAGGTCCGAGATCTATATATTTAATGAAAATTTAAAAATTAATAAAAAGTAGTGTTGAGACCTAATAAACGGTAGGATTACATCTAAAGATCTTGTAATATTTTCGTTAATTTGTACGCAACATATTTATTAAAACACAAAATTTCTTCTTTTTTTTTCACAATAATAGTGAGTTATAAATCACGTTTTTCAATGAATTTTAAGGATTTTTACAAAATTTAATATAACCCAAAATTTAAATCGTTATAGGCTTATAGCCACACCACATGTTTAATAAATCTACTTTGGGATATTCCCAAGATTTTCGACACGTACAAATCTCTTTGCAGGCACCACTACTAGTTTGTATTTTTTTTTCTATTTTTTTAACTTTAAAAATCAATAAAAAATAATTTCAGAATCTAATAAACGTTAATATCACATATAAAGGTCGTGCAATTTCCATAACTCCCCACACAAAATATTTGCTTAACTTCCACACAAAGGTCGTTCTCCTCACACGCAGAACAAGGAAGCTAGCGTGC
The DNA here is from genome assembly GCF_041283825.1 of Pyrus communis. Lineage (NCBI taxonomy): Eukaryota > Viridiplantae > Streptophyta > Magnoliopsida > Rosales > Rosaceae > Pyrus > Pyrus communis. Next base: position 39,587,630 of record NC_142579.1, on the reverse strand, counting down.
TAGCGATCCTCCTCAAATACAGCACAAACAAGTGGCGCATCTCGGAGGAAGACTTGTCATAGGGGCAAAAAGCATTCTTCAAAATTTCTTTGAGATATTACTTGTCATCACAATATCGTAACGCCGATACAGTTCAGTAAAACTCTTTCCCCAGGGGAAGAAAAATTATGTGGCCTCCGGGCAAACAAAAACAAAGAGAATTCTCTGCATATCAAACTCTCGTCTGGGAGTACACTCGACGTCGATCCGGACCCTGTTGCCGTAGATCTAGAAACAGAAACTCCTAGCGGATAAAATTATCGATTTCATCTAACAATTAAGTGGATCGTCTTTGGGCTCCCCTCCAAGCAGGTCATCATCATATGAAACAGGCAACCTTAACCTATCACGAACAGAAACGTGTTTCACTTCGGGGTTTGACTGATTGGCTTGAGTCTGCAGTTCATGTAGGACCGGTAAATCATCCGACACATTGGCTGGAGTACCATCCTTGGATGAATTGGCAGATGAGCCTTCTTTCCTTTGCTCTATTGCTGGTCTATTTGGTTTCTTGAATTGCTTCTGCATGAGGAAAGAAAACATAAAAAAGTCACTAACACACACTCTTACTCTAATGACATTTTAATTGAAGTTTGGGCATAATAATACCATAATCTATATAAAATATGATTAATTGTGTACCTCAAAGTCCCTTGCTTTTTTCATTATCTCTCTATAGGCCTTTGGTTCGCGTGATTTAATGATATTCCAAAGTATCCCACCACCATATCGGAAACGTCTGCCATCAGAAGTCATCTGACCTCCGCATGCCTGGATTGCATCCACCTGAAAAGTTTCATCATTTCATCATCGATTATGCCATGGTCTCTAGCAGGGAAAAAATATCCTTTCTCCAGATACTGGATTCTCTCTGGACTGCAAGTAATTAATAACTAATACACTGAAACTTAGAAACACTTGTAACAACCACATCTAATAAAATTCCGAAACTACTCAAAGGAGATACTTAACTAAGAATATCGCTCCCTACAATCAAAGCAAGCTCATAGATGTTCACAATGACAAAAAAAATCTGTTAACCATCCCGGGATAGAGCTTTGTGGTGCCTGGGGGAGGAGCAAACATGAATGATGAGCTTCTTAAATGAAAAAGAGATAGTGCTTCATCTCGTATCTCTTACATGTGTTTTGCATGCATATTGGCTAATTTAACGCTAAGAAAAAATCACATCAACATACACAAATAGCACACGATGGAGTGGTCATCCAGGGGACATCAGAGTTCAGAGCACATGATTGTAAGGAGCAAAATGGCTTCTGCAAGAGAAATCTGCAAGGGTAGGGAAACAATACTAAGCATCAGACATTATGAAAGGCTGTATGGCCAAATAGTGTGGATAAGCATCGTCAGCCCTAAGCTGATCCATTAAGCAACCCAGAATCTCACCTTCCCGTCGAAAATTTCAGTTGAATTATTCAAGTCCATTCTCACTGAAGGGTACCCTACGTCCCTAACTTCCGTGTAAAGCTAAAATGTGAATGGGCTAGAAAGAACAGATGGATCAGGATGCAAAACAACCCTAAAAGTACCCATAAAGCATTTCTGGATGCATAACTCATCCTCCAAATTCCAGGATTCCCATTAGCAAATTCGCAAAAGATCCAAAGTGTTCAAGAAGGAATAGAATAGAATTGACAAGAAGAATCATAATAGATAATGCTCAATTGAAGTCACTAAAAACCCATCTATGAGTTCGAAGCCCATGTTCCGGACATTAGCACCAAGGTCTGATCCCTAAGGCTATGATGTGAAGTGGGCTAAAAAGGGATACAGGTGGCTCAGGGTATAAAGGAAACCTCAAAGAGTACCCATAAAGTTGTCCAGGCACATAACCCATTCGCCCAAAACATGATTATCATTACTGAATTGACAGGAAAATTGTACTAGATGGTTTTCATTGATAACATCACTGGAAAGCCAGCTCAGATGTACTCAGCACAAACTTCGTAACACTAGCCGCAAGGTCGGAACATCGCAAAAGTATGGCACTTGAATTCAGATAAACATGTACTCGCTAATGGTGTCTGCCAAAGACATTTTCAGTGGAACGATTACAATGTACAAACAGTAATGCAGGCCAGTTGAGCAAAAAAAGAGAATATAAAAAGATAACAAGAATGATCGTGAGTTAAATAAACTGAAATTTCTTTGCATTTCCACGAAAGCATAACAAAGGGTACCATACCTCTTTAATGAGATCACTCAATGCAGCAATACCCAAGCAACCAACAGCAGTATATACCAAATACGATTTCCTCTCCTTCAGTCGCTTACATGTCTCTATCACAAACCTGCAAAGCAAACAAAATCATGTTAAAACCCACAAAAGATCTCCAAAACATGTAATTACTTTGGTTCTTAACTGGGGCGGTCATAACCTGTCAATGTCAGTCCCAATACTCGCAGTCCAATGGCCGTTATTCCTCTTCTTGTTCTTCTTTTTCTTCTTCTTTGGCTTGGGCTTCTGATTCGGGCCCTGACGTTCTTGGTTTGCTACACTGACATTGCCACCACTGCCCTGCCCCGAACCATACCCACTTTGTGAATTGAAATCCACAAGCTCTCCTTCTTCGACATCGAGCATCTCAACATCCCCACCATCCATGAAGTCATCATCTTCAAATACTGCATCCAATACGTTGTCTTCTCCTTCCATTTAACTCTTCCTTCAATTGGTAAAAACTGCACCCAAAAAATAATACAGATTATTTCCAGCTCTGATGAAATCTCAACAGAAAACCCAACACTGTAATTTCTCTGAGGCAAAACATCAAACACTTTCCAGGCGAAAAGTTGAAGAGTGACCTACGTACCCTAATTCGAATCAACGTCTACAACCAACAAATAATCCACATAAAATCATCCAAAAAATTAACAAAAACAATAAAAGAAACAAACTTCCATAAATCTGTTGTGATTTTCTTTTTTGCAATGAACAAACCCTAACCATGCAGAAAACGAAAACCTACCGATTCTAAGCTGCTGGAATTTGTGCGCTAGGTCAAGGTACAAGGACGATCAAGCCTAACCCGGGCGTGCGGCGTCGTTTCGTCGTAGGTTATGGTGGGTTTACAGTACAGAAGGCTAAGCGAAGGTGGTGGCGGTAATCAATAGTTCTTGTGTATGGGTGCGTGCCTGGAAATCAGAATATTTATACGTTCTTACGGATTTGGGATTTTATTGGTCTCTCCGTTATGGGCTGAAAGTTATTGGGCTCTTTTATATTTCCCTCACATTGGGCCTTTAATAGCTAAACAAGCCCAATGGATGGACAATCTCAGAGGATGATATTTTAAGATATTTTTTTTTTTTTTTTTGGTCAACTATAACTTACACAATTTTCTTTTCTCAGTATTTTGCCTACTTGTCATATTGATAATTAATTCTATATGTATCAAAAAATGTTAAATTTTTCTTTTTAAAAGTGGCTTATTGTATTAACAAGACACATATTATTGAATAAATCATACATACTTAATACACCTTATGTTTTTTTTTTTTCAATTAAAAATTATTTTACTACACCCCACATTCCCAACATACACTTTACATTTTCTACATACACCCCACATTCTTCAAATTTTATAATACTCATTTTTTATTTTTATAAATTAGAATGACTTTGGAGTAAAACTCTAACATCCAATGTGATTGATGTGGAGAGAATAAAATTGTCACTTAAGAGGCACTAATTGAATGGAATGAGTTATATTGTAGTAATTAACCATTGAATGGAATGAGTTATATTGCAGTAATTAATCATTGAATGGAATGAGTTATGTTGCAGTTATTCACTATTGAAAATAGTGAGAACTTCCTAAGAGAGAAGCCTTCAGATAATCGGGTTTTTTGTGAATTGTAATTAAATATTAAGCTTAAATCAATCAATAATAGGCATGGGTGGTATAGTTTTGACATGCCCGACCCGATATTCTCCAAATATCAGGGTAGGTACGTGTTGGCTGACATCTGAAGGTGACGAAGCCATATTAGGATGCATGAAAACTAGAATAAATAAGACTTATAAATTTAAATATAATTAATATTTTATTGAATAATATGTTCAGAGCATACAACTAATTAGAACACTAAAAATGAAAGAATATAAATCTGAATGAATAAAAGGATGGATCCTACACCGAGATGAGTTGAAAATGTCAATGCAAAAGTGCCTTGACGTCAGAATTATACGTCTCGATTCTATGTTAGATACTTCACCACCGAAGAGCCATGCAAACTAGCGAAGACGAAAACACCACAAATAATTGGCCCATAGTTAGGTACGATCGTGGTTGGGAAGTGATCAGGAAAACCAAGTGAGGTCGCGGTCCATCATCGGAGAACATAGTTTCCTCGAGTCCCAAGTCATGTCGCCGGAGCAGATGGTGGTTCCATCGATGCCAAGCGTTTGATGAGGGTGGTGGTCAGTGGTTGCAGGTATAGGTGCGAGTATAGCTCGGGGAGAGGGAGAGCGTCGAGAGAGAGAGCTCTAAGAAAGGGAGAGATAGTGTGAGAGAGAGAGAGAGAGCTGTGAAACTTTCCCAAGAGAGACACGGGGAGAAGGAGAAGAGAAAAGAGAATAATGGGGTGGAGGGGGACAACATCAAAAGTAAGTGGGCCCCACGTGCGCACACATTAAGATCCAAAAATAATGTTTGAAAAATAAAAAAAAATAAAAAAAACCCAAAAGCATCCCAAACTTGGTGAAATTACTAAAATTTCATTTTCGTTCTATAAATCCCGGGACAGGCTATCACAAGTTTCTTGGGAAATCACAAGCAAATATGTGGGACTAATCTCCCTTGAAATCAAAATCAGAGAATAAAATAACGCATATAGCTTGGTTAGGGTTTTGTTTAACAATGGAGAGTGAAAGATTTTGATTGTTAAAGAAGATAAATAATAGGTTAAAAGTGTTTTAGGGTGTGTTTAGAGTATTTTTTTTTTTAACGTAATAAGGTTAAAATTGTCATTGTATAATAGGGTACATAAGTAATTTAACATTAAATTTTATTGTGGGATGTTAATAAAAAAATCTTAAAAGTTCCATGCAGTATTTGTTCATAAAACTTGGTATTACGTGAAAAGAAAAGATTAACTCGATAGTTAGACTCTAAAAACAACTATGTGTGTAGGATTGGTAACTTTAGGCTTTGTTTGTTGGAAGTTTTAAAAAAACACTTTTCGGTACTATTCACTTTTAACGAAAATGATATTTTTACTCTAAAAAATCACTTATGATACTATTCACTTACAACACATTTTTGTCATTTTGATTAAAACTCAACGTTTTCAAACTATTTTCATTAGTTTTCCTTTGTTTTTTTTCCCATTTTTCATTCAAACAATATTTCAACATAAACTTAATCAAGGAGAAGTATTTGTGAAAGCTGAAAAGAAGCACACTGCTTTAGTCTAAACCAGTGGCGAATCCAAGATTTGAACATTGAGGGTTCCAATGTTAAAGGTCTAGGTTTTTTTAAAGGAAACAAAGCATGGAGCGCGGAAAAAAAATTTCATTTTATTTATTAAGGCATTTCGTCGAACACTTGGTAAGTTTATTGTTGTCAACTGAACCATATTGTGCTTATATCAACAAATACAGGCACATGTTGAAGCAATATGATGAGTGTCGTGAAGAGGATTTATTGAATCCTTCCGACACAACTTGTCAAGTACTACCAAAATATGTTTAACATGTATTACATCAAATATGGCTAGCGCAAAATATGTACACATACCAACATTCGAAATGTAAGATGAAAATCTTCGCATGTATATTTTTCAACTTCGAATAATCCTGAAACAACAGTACATCCGGCGTCCGCCACTCGTCTACACTCTACAGCAATACAAAATACCAAAAAAAAAAAAAAAAAAAAAAAAAGAATCTTGTGTAGGTTCATTGAATCCGCCCAGATTGGATATTTTATAATCAAAGGCCATCTCCCGCTGGGCAGTGCGAATGATAAAAGTCCACAACAGTGTTGGAGTTGATGTGAAAGGTGGAGTGAAATTTTGGATTCGATAAATAGAATATGATTTTTTTTCCCTTTCGAATTTTCTTTAATTATTTATTTATTTATTTAAGCAGTTATGATTAAACGAGAAATGTCAACATCTTTATATTTTTTTTCTTCTTATATATTCTTATATTATTTTCTTTCTCTATAAAAAAATTTTAGATGTCAATATCTTATATTAATTTGTTTATAAAAATAATAAAATAAAAAACAATAAATAAGAGTAAAGAAGAAAATGATAGAGGAATAAAAAAAAGAGAATCCTATCCATTCGAAAAGAAAAACAAAAGAGAAAGGCCACATTCATCATGTCATCATCGATACTTGTTTTCTTGACCACGGAATTGCCTGGAATCTTGTCTTCTGCTTCATAAAATCGAATAGTAAATTAGATACCCTTTTATGCATCATCATTTTTGTATCATTTTGAAATAATGTGATTGTTTAAAACAAAACAAAAAAAACACAAAATATTTAAGTGATATTTTATGGATTTATCCAAGTTTAATCGTTTGATACAAGCGATATATATATATACACACTCGTGGAGGAGTAAAACCAATATAGCAAAAATAAAAATTACAAACTCGTGCTCACGTTAGTGATAAAATAAAAGCATGGACAAACAATTTGAAATTTCACCAACTAAATTTCAATTGGGAGAACAGAATTGTTATTTTACCACGAAAAACAATGCTAAACCACACCTTGATTGCTAATGACCCGTAGTTGAAATGATTAAAAGTAATTATTTTTACGCTCGAAGTTTGAAGCTCGATTATCCATCCTTAAGTATTTTTCCGTATAAAAGAACCAAAAATACACATCAACCCAAAAACAATAATAAGTCACATGAGTTTCTAATAAACTATGTTACATTGGTTAGAATTTTGTACTCCTTATTTGTATTCAAAATCCAACTCCCAATAATATACATTGTTCTAAAAATTTTCCCCTAGGTACTAAGCGGTCGGGCACCGTTTTGATTAATGTATAGGGTTTGAAAATTATGAAATGGCGCCTAAACTTTCTTAGTCCGCTTAGGCACATGTCTAGCCCGCCCAGACCTGCCTAGGCACCTGCTTAGGTCGCGACTCACTTAGATAGAAAATATATAACTTTTATTTTGCATTCTATTTTTTTAATAAATTGTAAGAGACTTGTTGTATACTTAAATGAATACATTATATTGTTGTTCCTCATGTGTCATTATGTTCCAATACTTCATAATATATATATATATATATATTTTGTAGTTATGATGAAATTATAATATTAAGTATAACCAGACACTTATTTAACACGAAATATAATAGATTTACTTAAATTCGTCTAGACTCCTCTTAGACACTAAGGGTGCGTTTGTTTGGACAGATTAGGGGGGACTGGACTAGATTAGACTAATTGCTAGTGTAGTCCCATGTTTGTTTTGGACAAGGATTAGGTCTAATGAGTTTAGGTAGGACTCGCTCTGATTATACACTTCGTTAGAAGGTATTAGCGAAGCCCACCAAAAATGAAGGTCTTAGCTAATCCCGTCTCTCCTCTCTCCTTCACACCTTCCCGCATCAGTCGCTGCTACAGCAGCCGCTCTCTCGTCGTCTTCTTCTGCTTTGCACCTTCGCCAGCTCCCCTCTCCTTCCTCGTCGCACCGCCTATAGCCGTGAAGCGTGTAGGTGATCAACGACGGACCTGCATCACCCACGAGTTTGATGCTCTTTGTTGCGTCGCAAGATCGGAGTTCCAGAAGTAGATGGAAAAGAAATACACAGAGGGGAGTCAAGAGTGTGATGAAGATGAAATTTGGGTCCCGCTTTCTTAATTTTGAATTTTGAATTGGGTTTTCTGCCTCCCTTTTCTACATAATATTGGTTTCTCATGTACTGTTTGATTTCTTGCTTTTCATTTGATGGGTTAATCGATTGGAATTCTGGATTCGTTTATTTGATTTGGGTTTTTTTTTTCCTCTCTTTTTGGTGAATGATTTGGGTTAGTGTTCATTTGCTAGATCCGTTTCCGAGTTCATAGATTTTGATGCTTTTGATGTTGTATTGAATCTTAATTTGTTGATTAATAGCTTAAAGTTACCAACTTTATTTCCGGAATTGGTTGATTCTTAATTTATAATGAGTTAAGTTTCTTCTGGATTTGGAACTTTTTTAGTAGAATGAATTCATGGATTTTGATGATCATATGCAAATAAGCTGCATAATGTTTAAAGGGTTTATATCTGTTGTCTCATTATCCTGTTTTCGTCCGGTACTGTACTAAACGCTTCACTAAGTTAGTCCAGTTTAGTCTAATCTAAGCCAATCTAGTTTAGTCCTTGAAGCTAATCCAGTATGAGACAGTCCAGTACAACAAGCACCCTAAATCCCAACATGCTGCTGGATTAGCGTCTACTGTTTGTTAGAAGCTTTATAATATATAATAATCGAATACAGACTATCGATTTTACAAAAAATATTAAAATTGTTTGAAACTTTATGCGCTTGTAATTCCCGGAACATGTTGGCTCCTCAGACATGGCGCTGACGTGTACGTCCCAGATTGCATGAACTCCACAACCAAAGCGTTTCCGATGGGGCCCGCAACTTGATCAAGAAAGTCTTACTGACAAAGAAAGGCCCACGTGATCACCAATAAATATGCACCCAACCTTGAGCCTCTACCAATCAGACACCCCAAAAATTCACCGGAAACGTCATGACTCGGTTTGCCGGCGCAGTCGTCCTCCTATTTCTCTACTCCGTCTTGGCTTCCGCAGCCGGTAGCCGGGACCTGATTGGAGACGTTTTGCGATTACCATCGGAAGCTTCCAGATTCTTCGGGAGAGGCGATGATGCTCCCGATCAGCAAGACGACGGCACCGTCGGGACCAGGTGGGCTGTTCTGATCGCCGGCTCCAATGGTTACTGGAATTACAGGCATCAGGTAATATTTTTCCCTGCATATCAATTATATCGTATTTCTTAATTTAAAAATGTTTATTTTTTATTTTATTTTATTTTTTTGTAATTTAGTTTTTAGTAGAATTTGAGTAATAATTTTGGATGTTAATTTCACTTTTTCGATTGTTTAATATCCGAAATTCTGTATTGGAAAGTTTATGATTGTATAATCTCGTTTAATTTGAGTTTATGATTGTATAATCTCGTTTAATTTAACTTTAAATGATCTAATTTCTGTTTATTTTACCTTTTTTTGCTTTCGAATTTGTCAAATTAAATTCACGAAGATTGAGTTTGTTGTGGAAGTAATGTGAATTTAGCTCAAGTTTGTTTCTTTCTTATTCTCCTTGATTTCGTCTCGTTTTTTGACATCGACTTTGGTTTATAGATAACACAGAGCTTGAATTTTGATATGGAATTTGTTTTAGAACTCACATGAATCTCATCAGAATCCGAAAGAATCGAACTTTGACATAATCTTTAGCTTGTATGTAACACAGAGTCTCAAATTTTCAATATTTATGTAGAATCCGAAAGAATCGAACTTCGATATCTATCTTCCTTGTTGATAGAAATTTTTTTGCCAAATTCCATTTGCCGAAAGCTTGTATCTATATTCGAAAGAAAGAAACTTCCATTTGTTGATCGAAATTCAAACTGACCTTTTTAGTCTGTTTTTGTTGTTAGGCTGATATTTGTCACGCCTATCAACTACTGAAGAAAGGTGGGTTGAAGGATGAAAACATCGTTGTATTCATGTACGATGATATTGCTTACAACGAAGAGAACCCGAGGCAAGGAGTCATCATTAACAGCCCGCAGGGGAGTGACGTTTACGAAGGAGTTCCAAAGGTCCGATACCTTCCCCTTTAGGTGTTCGTTTACTTTTGAGTTGTCAGTTGTAAAAATTCTCCTCATTTCGGTCAATTTTATTATGGCAGGATTACACTGGGGAAGATGTTACCGTGAACAACTTTTTTGCCGCTATCCTTGGGAATAAAACTGCTCTGACCGGGGGTAGTGGGAAGGTTGTGGATAGCGGTCCAAATGATCATATTTTCATATACTACACCGATCATGGTGGTCCTGGAGTTCTTGGTTAGTAGCTCTTGAGAAGCAACTTCTATGATTTTATTTGGCCTGCTTTAGGTGTCTTTTGTAAGAGCGATATTGGTGGATTGCTTATGTTAGTTCGGTAGAGCAAGTATCCCACACTTTCGTATATGTTGCGGATAGCGATCCCACAAATATTTCTATATATACTATTTTGATTGTGGTAGTCTCAGAGTTCTTGGTTAGTAGCTCTGAGAAGAGCAAATACCACAACTTTTTGGTGTAGCCTTTTGCCTGATTGGGAGATATCAAGTCTACGCATGAAATACTGATATTCTTTTGCCTGTATCCCTTATCTTATCTACTTACTCTTTTCCTAGGGATGCCGACTAGTCCTTATATTTATGCTAACGATCTGATAGAAGTCTTGAAGAAGAAGCATGCTGCCGGAACCTATAAAAGCTTAGTAAGTTATTAGTTGAACTGCAAAGTGTAGACGGATGGATGCATGTACAACTAGCGTTGGCCTAATTCTTAAAACTGCAGGTATTTTATCTGGAAGCTTGTGAATCTGGAAGTATCTTCGAGGGTCTTCTTCCGGAAGGTTTGAATATCTTTGCAACCACTGCGTCGAATGCAGAAGAGAGCAGTTGGGGAACTTACTGCCCTGGAGAGTATCCTAGTCCTCCCCCAGAATACGAGACCTGCTTGGGTGACTTGTATAGTGTTGCTTGGATGGAAGACAGGTACGAAGACTTTTTGTTTGCATATCCTTATTGGAAAACAGCAATTGCAGCTTCCTTTGAAACAAAAGGACTATTTCAAGTTGGTTTTTCTGATCGGTGTTTGGATTGCCTTTTCAAGAATAAGTTTTTTTCTCAGGTTATAGAGTGAAACTGTTCAAATTGTAAATTACTACTTTGATATTTGACATTTCAACTTGTGAACAGTGACATACACAACTTGAGGTCAGAAACTTTGCACCAGCAATATGAACTGGTAAGAATTTGTCCCTTACATTGCTATAGAACAAGTAGAGATTTTTGTTTTGTACTGAAAAGAATTGTTCATTGTCCCGTTATAATTTAGGTAGACTAGTTGTTTATATTAAGTTTTAGGGTTTGGCCAGGAAGTATCAAGATGCCCCTACTTCGATGTGTTCTTGGTAGTTGCTAATGGCAATTCTTTGGTTTCATAATGATGGCCCAGGTTAAAACGAGGACAGCCAATGACAATTATGGATTTGGTTCTCATGTCATGCAATACGGCGATGTAGGGCTCAGCAAGAACAACCTCTTTGTGTACATGGGGACAAATCCTGCAAATGACAACTACACTTTTCTAGGTGAGAACTCCTTGAGGCCATCTTCAAAAGCTGTCAACCAGCGCGATGCTGATCTTCTTCATTTCTGGCATAAGGTTTAATCTCTTTCCCCCGTGAATACTATTGCCGTTTCTGATAATATGTGTACTGGTCATCTTTTGGAAGATCTAATCCCCTTGTTATCATTTTCCTCTGCCTTTCTGGTTGCAGTATCGTAAGGCTCCAGAAGGCTCTGCAAGGAAAGTTCAAGCTCAAAAGGATTTTGTTGAAGCAATGTCTCACAGAATGCACATAGATCAGACCATGAAGCTCATTGGGAAACTCCTGTTCGGAATTGAAAAAGGCCCACAAGTACTCAACGCTGTTCGACCTGCTGGGCAGCCGCTTGTTGATGACTGGGACTGCCTTAAGACAATGGTAAAACTTCTGCTGTTCAATCTCTCGTCAATGATTTAAAACATTTCTGAAACTTTTAAGATTACGCCAATTAGTTGCCTGATGGGTCTTATTGTACAGGTGAGGAGTTTTGAGACACATTGTGGATCCCTATCTCAATACGGGATGAAACACATGCGTTCCCTGGCAAACATCTGCAACGCCGGAATGACACAGGAGCAGATGGCCGAGGCTTCAGCACAAGCCTGCGTGAGCGCCCCTTCTGGTCGCTGGAGCTCCCTGCACCGGGGATTCAGTGCGTGATTTGTAAGCAAAATGTGGAATTTGAATAACCAGTCTGGCCGCCATCTATATGCAAACAAACACACGTATATAAGGATCAATTTCGATGAATGTTATTTCGATTGCTTGGGTGGAACTTTGTAAATACCAGCTCAAGCTCAAGCTTGTCTGCTGTACTAGATTGCTTTGTAATGGACGTACTTTTAAACTTGTAAGTATTGTTAGCGCGTTTGTTATGTATGAATCTGTACGTCTCTTCCCTCGTAGGTTATAAAAAAGTTTGCAATTTATGATATAATGTCATTAGTATTGTGATTATAGCAGTACCCTTTATGATTGAAATTAGGCTTGAATATCAATATGATCTTTCTATTTTACTTTATCGGTCAATTTGGTTTCCGTGTTTTCAATTTGGCTAAATTGATTCTTGTGTTGCCTTTTCTTAGTCAATCTTAGACAATTTGTTAAATGACCATTAAAATAGACGTGTCTTGCACATGAGATGGTAATCGTCAATCATTTGATCTTGCATGGGTTTACTTTGAAGTTACATTTTTGTCCTCTTATGTGCGAGGCACATGTCAATTTTAATCGTCCTTTAATGGATTGTCTAAAATTAGCTAACGAAGGTGAACACAAGGACCAATTCAGCTAAATTAAAAACACGGAAACCAACTTGACCGATAATGATGACGTTTAAGCTTGAAATTATCATAGAGTAACTTAATGATAAAATCTTTTATTCTCATTTCCCGGACTTAACATGAAAGTTTATCCGGCTTTGTTTCGACATGTAATTTAATTCGGAGTTAAAAGTACGTCGTCGTTTCATAAGATATCAGGAGTACATGCGTCCAATCCTTACATTTCCTTCCTCAACTTGCTCCAACCCGTAGCTGCCTTAATCGAGGGAAGCAACAGCCACGTTGTGGGTCCTACAGAGAGCCGTATACTATTTGCCCTCATGAAATCGAATATGGATTTGTCATTAGTTCGTTAATATTCTTTTTAATCTTGGAAAACTCCAAAAACTTTGAAATAAAGTGATTTTATAACTAATAAGACAACAGTGGGAATCTAACTCGTATATAATCTCCTAATAATGCATATCTATTTTTGATAATAAGATAAGTTTGTAACAATATTCACACTAAAAACAGACAGCTCACCATGTTGGACTTCATATTAAAATATTTTAAATTTCTCGACTTCTGTTGTTTACAAAGAAATATATCATACGAGAGTAACGCTATGCTTAGTTGCTCAAGTGCACATGCTAGTCATCAATTGAAGTCAAATAAGCTTCTCAAAATCCCAAAATCTAACGCGAACAATTATTATAAAGGAAAATTAATGAAAATGATTTGAAAATTTTGAGTTTTAACGATAAAAACAAAATAAAAGGTAAATTGAATAGTATCAGGATTAACTTTTTAGTGTAAAAATATAATTTTTTGTTAAAGTGAACAATACCGCGAGTTTTTCGTTAAAACTCTCTTATTATAATGCATTTTACCATTTGCCAAAATTCACAAATTAAATTTACAACTAGTATCCGACCACCACATTTAGGGAATACCTTTTGGACAATTATGAGACCCAATGATACAATCCTACTCAACCCTACGATAATCTACCAATGTAGGATTATGTCATAATTTTTAAAATGGTTGAAAACATTTTTATGAAATTGTTTTGAGAATCAATCTTTACTAAAAATACTAGTGAATTCTGAAAATGTACTTGAACTACTTTCAAAGTATATAACTAGTATTTCTTGTAAGAAGCACATTAAGCATTCTTGGAACTCATAAACATTTTCTTTAAAAACGTTTTCACTCAGGGTTGGTATGAGATTGTGATGTTTAAAAAAAAAGAACAGCTTATTAAAAAATCTGGAACATTAAATGTGTTTGGTAAAATAAAATAAAAATAAAAAATTTGTTAAACTAATGTCAATGAAAGTACAAAAATATAGAAAAGCAAAAACACCGTCTACCATGCTTTTAAAAAAGTTTTTATTTTTTCAAAGCATAGTAATCAATGCTCATTTAATGAACTTTTTAAATGGCAAGTATACCCCACAATTTTACAAAATTATAATCTTTGTCCCTACATTATTGTCTTTGACAATAATTATATCATATTAAATATTTTATCTTCTTTAATCATTTAATATATTCAAAAAAATTTATATAAAAGTTTAATAAACACTCAGACATTGTTTTTTTATTTATTAAAAACACTGTTACGGAAAAAAAACTTACCAAATATTTAAAAATTTTATTTTACAACTGTTTATTCTTACAAAACAGTATAAATAATTTTATTAAAAAACACAATAATACCTAACTAGCCCTCAGATGCCTGTAAATAGTGTCTAACAAAATAGTCTTATCAAAGTGTCTTTCAATACTCACATCTCAACTTAAAATACGATCCATATGCTCAAACCAATAATGGACAATGGTGGCAAAACCGACGCTCAAGATTCAACAATATAATTTGGTCAAAAACCGTTCCCACAATATTTAAGCCCGGTTTGTACACGGTCTATAATCGACAGAGCAACCGGATACTACGGACAATTGTCTGATAACTTAAATCCACGACCCCGGTTAAAATTTAACCACAGTTAGCTCACTTTGATTACATCTACGTGACCCGAACCAAAGCGCCATCGAACCGGTTCACCAGAAAATAAAATAAAAAATAATTAAAAATAGAAAAGACAAAAATAATTAAAAATATTAAAAAAAAAGGGTACAAAAGAGACGGAGGGTGAAGGGTCTGAAGCCGCGAAGGGAAGGGAGCGCATTAAGACGTCGTAACGGGGTTTAAAAGAGACGGAGCTGACGGTTTAGGAGAGGAAGATGCGGGAGCCGAGCCGTTGGATGATGGATCGAGGGTGGAGAAAGCTCAGCGTTGGACGTTTGATGTGTGACGGAGAGAGTGACGGGCTCGGTATAAATACTGGGTTTGAAAGGCTAGAGTGCATTTCGTTCCATTAAAAAACCAGAAGAAAGCACGAAGCTTTCTCTCTCTAACTCTCTCTCTCTCTCTAGAGTTTTAGCCTTCGAGTTTCATTTGCTTTTTGAATTGGGAATTCAGATTCGAATTCGTAGAGCTGGCCTATGTGAATGTAGAGGATCCAATCGAAGCTTTTTTTCTGAGTCTGCGAGAGCTTGGAGAGGTTTGAATTCTGAGAACAGAGGTCCTTTTGTGCTGCTTTAATGGAATCTAAATTCAGAAAATTGACTTGGGTTTTTGTTTTTCTGGTGGAATTTATGTTTTGCAGATACATTCCAAGAGTTTCCGAAGTAGAATTCGATTGCGATTTTGATGGGTAATTTGCAAAACCGATATCATTTCACTGGAATTTGCAGAGAAATTCGTCGTTTTGCTTTGTTTCCCTGTTCTAATTCATAGTTTGGTTTTGCTTTCGAATTCTCAGGCTCATTTCGAAGAGATTCGACCCGTTTTCTGAAGAAATCTCAACTAGTTTTCTGAGAGTATCAGGGAGACGAGCTCTGAATTTCGATCGTTTCGTCGATTTTTGGGTGTAGATTTGCATTTTGCGGTCTCAAAGGCCGAGCAGAACAAGATTTCCCAGAAAAAGCAAAACTTCAACTTCAAGTTCTGGATTGTAGGTGGTTGAGAAATCTGAGCATTACAGGTGAGGATTCATTTATCCGTTTCATAGATCAGAGTTGAAACCAAAAGTCTCCGCCTTTGATCTTACTGGTGGATTCCATTTCAACCCGTTTTTTGAGTTCATCGAATCTTCTCATCTTTGAACTCCATTTTCGTCATCTCCATCGAGTCGAAGCAATCTGTTTGTTTCTATGGATTCTCAAAAGGACATACTTCTACATCATAATATATGCTTTTCCCATTGAAATTCCAAGAGTTCTCTCTCTCTCTCTCTCTCTCTCTCTCTCTCTCAAAATCTCAATCTCTCTGCATCTTCTAATTGAATCCATCTTTCGGTTCGAATCTTCTCTCAAATTTCGCATTCTGGGTTCTGTCAGTTTTCTGCAACTAATACCTTTGTGTTGGTGAAGATTTTATTTATTTATTTGTTTATTGGTTTATTTATTTTTGTGCCGGGTCATTTCCATCGACCGTCCTTGAATTTTTTCAGCATTCAAAAGAAACGGCCCTCTCTTTCAATATCCACCAACCATTCGAGTTTTTTTCTAGCCAGTTCGAACTCCGATGTTTATGTTCTTCTCCTGCCAGTTCGAACTCCGATGCTTATGTTCTTCTCCGCCATCAGTTTTTTTAGAAATTGAAACACCAGAAGAAGTAAAAAACTTTCTGTTTGTTTCCCGGGAAACTGAGAGCAAAAAGAAAACGAACAAGGCAAGAGATGAAACTGCGCAACATCTTTGTCTCCCCAGTTATCAAGGATCAAATTTTAATGCCTTGTCCTTCCCCTACATTTTCTGGATCTTCATCTTCTCCATCTATTTGGATAAACTCGTTCTTTTTAATTTGAATTTTTTTTTCTGGGTTCTTGCAGTTGCAGACAGCCAGCCACAACCCAATTCCAGATTCTCGTTTTTGCCTCCTCTGTCCTCTTTTAATTTTGTTTAACCCCGGTTTAAAATATAAAAGTACGATTTTAACCTAACCGCTGTAATTAAATGCAGATGGAAAGGGACTGTACCAGCAGTAGAGATAGAACCGGCGGGGATGCATCCGCCTCCGCCGAGGTTGCGATCCGACACCAAACGACGTCGGACTTCGTTTTGCAGTGGGGGAACCGCAAGCGCCTCCGGTGTATGAAGATCCAGGTCAAGGAGAAGGACGACTCCAGCGGCGCCCCGGTTACCCGAACCACGGTCCGCGTTGATCGCCGGGTCGTTCGACCCGATGAGGACTTGGCCAATCAGCCTTCCACCACCGTTAATCAGACGAGTAACGGGTATTTGAATCTCCGTCAACGGCCGTTATCTCCGCAGCAATCGCTACCTCAGCGTATTCTCAGGTCGGTACTCTAACTCACTCACTTACCCTTTTCCTTCGCCCGACGTCGTTTAGGTTCTCTTGCTCTTTGCTAATGTGTAGTTTCGTCGTTTAGTGAGGTGTGACCATGCTGGGTTTTGTCGCTTCAACTTTGGTTTCTAGCCTTGTCTGAGAATGATTTATATGAAATGAATTCATCGTTATTTGTTAATTCTAATAGCACAGTCAGATCATTAGGTTTTAAATCA
This sequence comes from Pyrus communis, assembly GCF_041283825.1. Lineage (NCBI taxonomy): Eukaryota > Viridiplantae > Streptophyta > Magnoliopsida > Rosales > Rosaceae > Pyrus > Pyrus communis. The sequence goes on along the minus strand of NC_142579.1, from coordinate 39,570,322 downwards.
CTCAGTCTCGGCGTCGAGATTTTAGATTTGTGAGAAAATATTCGAATACTTGATCTTAAGCAAGTGTTTTGTTGCTCTGATTTATCAAAGTACAGTCAAGGTTATCGACGAAGTTCTACTTCTTCTGACCAAAAAAAAAAAGAAAAGGATAAATGGAAGCTTGGTTCGACAATTAGATCAAATAGATAGTTAGACACTCTAAACGAAGAAGGGGATCTCATTATATTGGGTGACCAATTTAAGTACAACTCTTAATGCATACGGCTCGAGTGGCCTAAACGGCCAGCTCAACTGCTGCCCAAGTTGTCTCCTTTATATGAGTGGGATTGGATAGTGTTTATGTAGGATTGGATAAGGCTAGAGAGTAAGCACTAATGATCTTTTTGTCCCGCACCACATGTTTTATATTCCTCTGGTCTCATTCATTTAATTATAAACGTTCTGCTTTAAGCATGTGTTTAATGTTAAGTATGTGTCTAATGTGTAGTTTAATGAAGTTTTTTAGAGGATTAGGACTTTAATTATAGAATTGGGGCTGGATCTGTTGTGGAGGTTTTTATGTTGACCCACTCTCCAATTGGTCAGGTGGGGGTGCAGAGATGGGTAAGTTCCGGAAGGAGAGAGCTCATGGTAAGTACGTGAGGCCGCCTTCTTTCCTTGTCTTTCTAGAAAACCTAGTAGCTGAATCACTATAAATAGATTGCTCATGTAGTCACAACTGACTTTGTGCAACAGAAACACACATCACGAAATACTAAATATAGAGAGAGAAAGAGAGAGAGAGAGAGAGAGAATCTCGAGTCGCGCAAGGAGCGTTTACACCCTCTCGTATCTAAGGTAAGAGTTCGACTTCTGCTCTTCTCATGCTTTAGATCTTAAATTGTGAAACCGATTCTATCGAGTAATTTAGGGGGATCAAGTCATAGTATCGGTGAGTTGTGTTCTGAGTGCAATGAACTTGATTTGAGTTTTAGCTCTAGGAATGACGTGCACGTGGATAGTTCTGAGCCATTGATGTCAAGCGTAGCTGCTCACCGCATCAATGGTCGGAAATTACTCACGCGTGCTCCGTCCCAATACCTTAGTGTCATTGATTTATTACCATAGGAATTGTTGAAGCTGATTCGATCATAAATCTGGTATGATATGTTTCTTCTTTCCTTGCTTTAAACCATTCAATCCGGTTATAACATGTAGCAGGCGTATTCCTACTGTGATCATCGGAACCTCCACTCCATCGTTTAGCATGATTGGCATCCGTTCCACAACGACCGGCACCCTGATTCCACGGCCTCATTGGAAAAAAGGAACGGGCAATTCCCGTTCCACGTGTCCATCCCATAACCGAATTCCATCGACTACCCATCATCAGCCGTCCGATTGGATTAGGCAACAGGTCGGCCTCTGTCTACAGCCGACACGTGTCCTTAACCCTCCAAAAAGGCACCCTCGATCCAACGGCCGAAAACCAGCCGTAGAACCAGCTGGCACGTCGCTTTTCCGCTCTCTCTCTGTGAAATGTATTATCTGGTTTTTTATTTATTTAAAAAATAAATGAAAAAACTAACAACTTCCCACCATAAAAGCAAAACGCAAAGGTCCCGCAACGAAGCCAAACACCACGCTTCATTTTCTACGCCAAAAACCCACAGAGTTTCTTTCACTAGCCTTCTCTCACCCACCGATCTAGATCGACCGAGGTCAATCTCGTAATTTGACGCACCCACGTCAAAATTTTACTTTCTCATTTATTTAGTTTTATTTTTTTTGCGAAAATATCATTTATTATGTTCTATCTATGTTTTTATTTGATTTTATGATTTGATATCTGGTTCCGCAGAAACTCAGAGATTACGAGCGCTGCTGCCATGAGAGGCCAGACCAACGGCGGAGGAGGAGGGGTGAGGGGAATTACCTCGCCGGACAGGGGTGCGCACGATAAGAAAAACCACCACCACCACCACCACCACCATAATGAGATTAATCATCACAACAAGTCTGCAGCGTCTTCGGACACGGCGCACGATAGCAAGAAGGGCGGGTCTTCGTCGGGGAGCGGAGAGGCGGCGGCGGGGGCACCGATGGTGTGGCCGCCGAAGTTCGTGATTGCTTTGACCAATAAAGAGAAAGAGGAGGACTTCATGGCGATTAAAGGGTCCAAATTGCCTCAGAGACCAAAGAAGCGTGCCAAGTTCATCCAACGCACCCTCAATGTAAGCTCTCTCTCTCTCTCTCACTCAGTTTTTGATTTAATCTTTGCTTAATTAGTTTCCTTAATTAATGATTAGGGATTTAAGTAGCTTTGAACACCATTGCAAAAACCTAGTTTGATTATTAGTTGCTTGATTTAGGAAAAAGTCAATTTGTCAAGGTAAAAAATTTGGAACTACGTCGCGACATTGTTTTAAGTTAATCACATAGTGTTACATATATATATTTTTTCGTAACTATACGTGATTAACTTGAAATACGAACCTCAGCATTAACGAGGTCTATTCAACTCCTTTTCGGATCTTTAGAGTTGTGTTTTTGGCTAGAAATTTACATTGCTTGTTGTGATTGGTTTGTTATTTTGTATATGCAATTTGTTGTTGTCACAAAATGTGGACTAGGTCTAGATTAGTTGAAAGGAAAAAAAAGACATAAAGTTGGCACCGGTACAAGGTCATCGTTGCATATCGCGTCAATAGAAGAAAAAAAACATGTTTGAGTTTTGTTCAAATGGTGATGTTGCATTGGCACTAGAGACGTCATTTTAGCAGTGTATGTAACCTATAAATTATTCTCGTGAGACCGATTAATTTTTATTGATGACACGTTATATAATTTAAAAAAATATCTACTTAAAATTTTATTTTTATTTTTAGTTTTAGATAAAAAGCCAAACGAGTGTGCTAAAGTGACAGCAAGAACCAGACATACACGTGTCCCAAAGACATCATCTATACCTAATTCATCCCCCAAAGTTTCTTAGTTGTCCAAGTGGAATGACGAATTATTGGTTTTGAGGCTTAATTTTTTTGTAATATCTAATATTAATTAAATTGTTAAATAATATGAACGTGGCAATAGTTGGTGGTCGCTTTTCGGTGGATTTCATGGGAAATAGGTGCTCTTCATATATCTTCCTTCAAAATTTATGGATGAAAAGAGCCGAATTTTTGAAATTAATCAAACGGTAAAAAATTATTATAATTTTTTAAAAGTTTTTACTAATTTTTCTGTTTTAGCTGTTGGATCAAATTTTAAAGGCTTGAATCATTTGATCATGGGTTTTGGGGAAAGAGATCCGGAGAGGATCTCTTTCCGATTTCATGGTGATTGGGCGGTGCATTGCCTCCCACTTGTACGCATGTGATTTAGTTGGTATTCGATTTTTAAAAACCAGTGGGCCCTTAATAAATGTTCTTGTGGTAAATATGGTTCATGTGGAGGGCATATTCGTACTTTCGTAGTCATAATTTTGTTGGGTGGCTACGTGAGGCTTGGACCGCACTGCCAAGTGCCAACTACAGAGAGAACAAAAACGCACTATTAATCTGTTTTTCGATTCCAAGCAGAGAAAAGTGCTTATGAAAAAAGCCTATAGTGTTTTTTCCCGTTACTTAAAGCAAAAGCCAACCCTTTTGCCTTTGTCCATAAAATGTAATGATTAATCTAATTCTTTCCATTATTTTTCTGCATTTATATTTAAAAGCTTGTGAGCCCGGGAGCATGGCTTTGTGATCTGACGCTGGAACGGTACGAGGTCCGGGAGAAGAAGATTTCCAAAAAGGTATTCAATTATTTTGAATTTTAAGCAATTTTCATCAATTTTCGGGTGAAAGTAGGGTACGCGGTGGTTAGGCCACTCTCACAAATGGTCACCAAATATGGGTATGTCTGCATTGGAAGATATACCTACTTAGGGTTGGATGGTACACAACGGGGCATGTTTCTTCGTGAGAGTGCCTTTCTAAACTCTAATCTCGTTGGTCGGGCTGCCCTACTCTAATTTTCTCGTTTTCATGCATTATAACTAACTAGTTATTACTTTTTGGATGATGCAGAGACCAAGAGGGTTAAAGGCAATGGGCAATGTGGTGGAGTCTGACTCTGAATAAAACGAGTTTTAGTAAAAAAAAGATAGAATTATAGGGTTTGTGTTGATGACGAAGATGACAAGGTTGAGAGGATCTTAGTTTTCTTCTTCTTCCTTTTTTGCCTTCGTTTTGAAGGGATGAGAAAATGTTAGAACTCTGTAAATCTTCCACCTTTCAACAATCTGAAATAATGAACGGATTTGATTTCCGTTTGTGTATACTGTCTTTGTTTTTACGTTCCGTCCAATGTTCCGAACAACACGATCACGAACGAATGAAAATTTACCCTTTGCGAAAGCGTTATTGAGATTTAATTCCCCCAGTTATGAAAAATGTTACCCGAGGAAATACAATCGTCAATTGTGGTAACTAATTGTTCGATCTATTCTTAACCCAATGGTAAAAAAGAAAAATGTTCTTTAAACTTTTATATCTTTCCTTTATCGTTGGATTAAGATCGAAAAATGTAATTTCCTTTAACCTTGAAATTTAGGAGACTGACAATGCATAATTAACTTGATGACAATAGTTTGGTACAAAATTCATTACAAAATATTTATGATTCGTTCATCTGTGTGAATCAAATCTAATCTCCTCTAACCAAGTAGAAACAAAATATGGACGAATTCATCATTGCATCGAATTGACAACTTCGATAATAATGCTCAAATGGATAACGGGGAGTCTACGCTTTGGTGGGGTGAGTGCTCATGACACTTGAGTCATAGTGCTCATGGACAATGGAATGCATTTCAGACTTCACCATCCGAGTGGAAACCCGGACTCCATCGCTCCCTAGATGCCAAGATTTTTTTTACATCGTCACGTAATATTATTATTCTGTCAGTTATAATATAAGCATATGAATATAGTAATATATCTCATTTTAAAAATAAATACATAATTATAATTTAAACAAAATAATAATACCATGGGACGAAATTCTAGATATAAAAAGAATCACATACGTGCTAATGATATGATGATATTAGTTATCTGAAAGATACATTTGATTTGCAGTTGTTAAGATAATGACAAGCGAAAAAAAAAACACAGAGAATTACGTAGACATTAGCAAATTGTCAATGTCACATTACGTTTTATATGGCGTCTCTAATTGGCATTTTTTACGTGATTAGGAAGACGTGTAAGTAGTAATTTATTTCTAAACGCAATATACACTTTCAACGGTAGGGTAACCAATCAACCGCATTAAACTATGTGAAGGTGAGAAAACATGAGTCATTTGGTGGTTGACGAGAAATAAACAGGGGAGTTGAATAATGAGTCCGTTCACATTTACAGTCATAATTCATCATCATTGTCATTAAATTCTTAATCTGCTTTAATTAAGAAAAAATTTCCCTCTTAAGATTATCTTCAAATGAGATGTCAAATTTTACACACAAAATTTAAATTTGAAAGCTTATGTGACACATTGATCTTTTTATAAATTTTATTCTCCAACCGATATGTCAAATTTAAACTATTATTTATTACATTATTTACTTTTTATAGTCGTAATTGGTATTTTAAAACAAAAGTTAACTATTAAAATTATAAAAAGTATTTATTAATTACTAAAAATAGATTTGAAGTTGCTGTCATCTGCTGCTTTTTCATGTCATGCCACATAAGAATTGGTATTTCGGTTAGAAAGTGCTAATAATGTCTTTTATTACTGTTATTGTTGAGTCTGCCCCCATCACCCATCATTTGAGTCTTGTCAACGGCTAATTCTAACGCTGATTGTGGAGACCAAAAACTACACATATTTGAATTCGCACTAAACTATATCCACAGTGATTACAAAATATCAGCATTTAATAAATGTGAATTCGGTCAGTTGCCAGCGTAATAGACTTTTCCTTTTGCATTCAAATTCAAATTTCATGTATTTCCTACAATTATGCTTGAAAGGGCAGACGATGACCCAAAACTTAGGAATCGAAACAAAGAGGATTCTGACAGTGTTCCGACAACAAAACAAATTCCGACATTACTTGTTAATGTGAATTACGTCAATTGATCGCAGTTTATATGCCTCTTACCACTGAGTATGAATTCTATGGCATGTAGTTAACAGTTGGTACATGACCACAAAAATTTCGTGATGCATTTTTTTTCCTTCTCTGGATTATTTCTCTCGACCAAAGAAAATAATATCCCGAATTGTAATTGTCGGTGTGCCCACAAAACTGAAGAATTATTATCCATGTGATGAGAAACAGCTTAAAAATTATTATTTTATTTTTGCAGCTGGAAAATATCGCTTTGTTGGTTGGAATAAATAATTACCACCGACTCAGATACTCAGTTTTTTGCAGTCAATTTCTTTAAGAAAATTCGTAAATTAAATTAAATAATACAGATCTGAGATGTCTGCTGTAACTCACATTATCTACTTCTAAATTTCTAATTGCAAGATTCTCGTGAAATTAAAATTAAATTAAGAGAATAAACTGCGAGATCGCAAGCTATTCATACTCATCAAACACAGAATTACAGAATTAGAAGAGGAAAAGAGAAAATTAGACAAACGAAATAAAATAAATGAATTATTTACTCATAATAATACTCAGAAATCCACAAAATCCATCATAGTAATAATGATAGCAAAAGCCATCATATGTAAATGAAATCGCTAAAGATCCATAGCCATCAGTTACTAAAACGACACTCGCTACTAAATAAAAGGAGTCATAAAACCTCAAACCGCTCTACACAGCCACATCCAGACCAGCAGCAGAAAACGCGAACTCAAGCCCTGAGCGCAGATCCGAAGGCCAGAGCGGCGACGGCGGCGACAATGGCGGAGACAAACGATGGGGAGATGGATGTTGCGGGGGAGGCTGGGCTGGGAGCAGGGGACTCCTGGGCGGCGCCGATGGCCAAGAGGACGGCGAAAAGGATTGCCATGAGGGCGACGACGGATGATGCCTTTGAGACTGCCATTGTTGATAGGGTTCGGACCTCTGTGTGCTTTCAGGAAACTAGGGTTTTTGAAGACGCAGCGAGACTGAAAGCACAAGTATATGAGCTTAGGTGAGAGGTGGAAAGGAGAGGGTGCAAGGAACGTTATTTATAGGCAGAGTGGCGGGCTGGTCGGGCAGCTGCCCGCTGAACACAGGCTGGCTAATTGTTATTGTTCGGCGCGACAGCTCACATTGCTTGGTATGGTAAATTTCACCTTAATTTTACTTTCGTTAAAATTTGACACATTTTTCGTTTTGTTTTCATTTCAGTTTATCAATTAAGAGATATTTTTTAGTGTCTCGAAAATACAGCATGGTACACACAAAGTGTAATAATAAGTTTGGTTGATTTTTTTTTTTTTTCAATTTTCATCCAACTGTATTATTACACTTAATGTATCGAATCGTGATCTTAGCATATTGAAAATTTTTCGTCAATGGAACCATCTTCCATTCATTCCTTTGCAAATGTTTTCATTTCCCAGTTAATAGCATAGTGTTAGTCTACTCACTTACAAATAAAAAGTTGTAAGTTCAATTCTCATTCATATCAAGTTCGACTTTAATTTAATATAATCAATATATAATCCTCAGTGTAAATATATATTCATTATACACATTTGTTTTGATATATTTCTTGATTTTTTTTTGTTTTAGCTACAGTAAAAATAAACTTAAGTGCAGAGAAAGAAAACAATCACGCGGAAATTGTTTTGCTTGCACAATGGTGCTAAAGTCCAAACAAAATTAAATTCTAAGCATTAATGTGTAAGAAGAAAAATTAAATGTAGGAAGCTGATAATTCGAATAAGCTACGGCGACTAATGCTGCAATGCAGCCACTTTTACATTCCCCGTAGGTCCCACTATAAAACACATCGCGTGCAGCATGTGAATTCATTTGTGTACGCGTGGTCGTTTTAAATTTCGGGGGAAATTTTACTATTAAACCTAAACGACGACGTATTCAGACATGCCTTGACGACTGGGGTTTCTTGTTTGTTCCAAGTGGAGAATGTATTCTCCGAGAATGATTACGCTGACGCGTGAACGCATCTTACTCGCGCGCATCAGAATCCGTACTTCCGAATCAGGTGAGTCGACCGTACGATCAACGACGGGGATGAACGCGTGCCAGCACGCGGTTAAGGAAGAGACTATATAACCTTTTGCGCGTTAAGATTATTGCTTTTATATTTCTTTCCGTTTTTTCTTAAAAGTTTTAATTGGAAAAAAACAAAAAAAAAACCGCCCACAATGCGCAATCAGAGCGGTTGCAGCGCAGAATTGCGTGACTTTCTGGTCAGCAACTGGACCACCGTCCGGGGTCCGACACGTGGGGAGTCTGAAAACGACAGGGTGTTGAATGGGATGAAAAAACGACAGGTGTAGGGTGGAGATTTGTGCTTCTGATATTTACTTCATGGGAATTCCAGAACATTCGCTTGGCATCATGTATTTGGAAGGGGGGGGGGCACATCATGAGTGGAAGTTACTGTAGTGCCCCTAAATGATTTTTGGGGGGGGGGGGGGGTGCATTTTTATATTCATATTCAACAACCATGATTGGGTGGTCTATGATTGTCTCCATGTGAAATAAAGGTACGTGAGACTATTACGTCTCCTTTTTTCATTTAAGGAAATAAATTTGCTTTTAAGGACCGTTGGATCGGTGGAGACCAAGTTTCCGTCAATTTCGTATTTTGTTTTATAATCTTTTTTAGTTAGATGTTGCAAGTTTGATGACGATAAATTTATGTGTTTGTGATGGAACTTAAATTTAATATTAAGTTGTTTCGGTTTTTCAACATCATAATTTTGTCATTTCAGGCTGCTTATTTTTTCTTATTTTGATGAATTTGGCTTCACGTTTCTTTTTTTTGGGGCAATTTTGAGGTTAAAAAGTGATTTTTACAAATCTATTTTCTTTTCTTCTTTCAAAATATTTTTTTTTCGTTAATCAGTGACTGAACTTCATGTTAAGTCGAACTTGAGACTAGTTGAACTATGAATAAAGCTAATACCGTTTGATAAATAAAAAGAAAAAGAATGTGTTGACCAAAAAGAATGTGAAACCAAACGGGCTTGGAGGCTTTTAAACATTTCTTCCACATTCCATGGCGTGTCCAGAGGGTAATGGGTCTTCTGTGGGCCCAACAGATTCTTTGTTGGTCACATCAAATGAAGAGGTTGGGTGTTACACCTACAACATAAATGGGCTTTTCTCTCACGCGCCGTACTATCCCACCAACAATCGCCACGCGTGTAGAGGAGCCATATAGTAATCATGAACCGTATAGATTTACCGTTAACAATCACTGCGTGTGATCAGCTACGGAGTCAAGATTTTAGTCTAAAAAGAATCCAAAAGTCTCAATACGAAAAGCTCTCATAATCTTATAAAATTACCCTGTCATGTGTTGAGTAGTTGACCATCGTCGTTTAAGTCTGTTATGGTGTCATCCTTATTATTCTTTATCTTTCCCTTCTCCTCAAAGTGCATATGCAACAGATTGCTTGAACTTCATAGGAATCACTGACCTCAAATCAAAACCCGATGAAAAAAATTAAACTAAAAACATCAAATTGGGGCTTGTGCCTACGAAAAAACCTTGAAAATCATGCATAACACTACACTTTTATGTGCGAAAAAATATAGCAAAATGAGCCTAATACCATCATTGTCCCTTCGTGACTCCTGAGCACGTGAGCCACTCTCTAGCATATGCTATGATTTATGTACACAGAGCAAAAACAAAAAGTGAACAGAATCAGGAACAAATTATTCAAATATAGTGTCTATCAATCATCAAAATATCAAATTCTCAAATACATAACTGTGAACAAAATGATACGCCCCAATGCGAAATTGGGTGCTACTTCTCTGTACATCTCAAACTGTTATAAACAGTATATGTTGCCAAAGACCTATCAGGTGAAAACCCAAACCAGCAAATATTACAACTGAGGTTGAATTTATGGTAACAAGCAAATACACACCGTGGCGATTGAGTTTTGCACGCTCTTCGGCTCGAGACGTCGACTTGGCCGACTGTTTATGTGTTAGAAACTTGTAACTTAGAAGCCCAGAAACTTTGGTGCTAAATGCAAAAGAGGTTCCATGGCACTCGGAGCAAACTTCCTTCCAAAAAGAAAGCAGATTGTTGAGTTATGGCCATTGTAAGTGCAGCGTTGACCCCAGAAAATTCTCTTGAGAAATTCCTCCGTGATGTCCGCTCTTCCAAAGGTAGCCGGGTGAGGTCCACCCCGTGACCAATCCACCCAAGTAATGCTTCTATTTGCTAAAGAATTCCCGGCTTCAATGGTTAACATCGTGGGGAAGTAGTGCTCATCAACGTAACATGCGGGTCTGCAGAACTCTTTAAATTTGGGGTAATATTTTGTATCCTCGACAATGCTGATGGCAAGCTTTCGGTTAACTTCAAACCACTGGGAGCCCTTGCGCCAATCGGATATATTCACTTCAGGTGCCATGTTATCATTGTAGCGTCCTCTTCCATGTGGCCCGGGGTCATCAAATGCACCGACATAGCTGTACTTGGACTTCATCAAGTAGTGGTGAACGACACTGAAATTGTAGAGCGGAATGCATGATTCAGAAAGAAGAATGAACCATTCGTTGGATATGTCGAGCAACGCATTGGCAAGGAGTCTTCTCTCAGCATCACACATACTCATTCTTCCCCACTCAGCAACCTGCGCAGGACAAAACCAAAACTCAGCAAGAATGTTTAATGGCAATCAAGATGACCATAAAACGTTTTCATTGAAACTCATTTTTGAAGCTACTAAATATGGACACTCTTTTGTTAATTAAATCGTTAAGTGAAAAGGTTAAACGAAGCAGAAAACATACGGAATATAGTCACACATTTGAAATATACTCATTTATCTTCGGCCAAACATCCAAACAAACTTCAATTCTGTTGTCCGGTATCATTCACATAAATAATTCACCTTATTCTTACTCACAATTTGAAGGCATATATCAATAACACTATGTAAAAGGAAACATCAGAATTGTGGCACAAGAATGATGGTTAGAGATGAATCAAGAACGTTAATAAGAAATCATGAATATGAGATGAGGTCGGAGTATCGCCCAAGAAGTTATGCTTTTACATCATCTGTTCATATGAATGCATCTGTGCCTAGTGTATATTTCACAAGCAGGATTATCAACTTCATGAATTTAAAAAGTCAGATCCATTCATTCAATTGAGTACATGGAACAAATTGTGTTTCCTGCCCTCTCTCGGAGACGGCATTCTACATCCCTGTAATTCCAAACATGATAAATTAGAATTGCCCCTTTTCTACCAATACACAGATAGGTTAAACCCTTTCTTTGATCATCTCTAAATATTACCGCCTCCTGCAGAGGCGCATTCCATTTTCGTTACATTTTGAACTTCAGACACACAACCTAATGCAAGCAACCGGGGTGTGTGCTGACCACAGAGAAAATCAAGAAGTGCAAAAAGTAAAAGCCAGAGAAACCATTGAATGAATGCCGGAACCAAAAACATAAATTGTGCACTTATTGCAGAATCTTTCATATAACATATAGATAGGTGCATACCTGGCTTGGAATATGTCTCCCATAAAAAGCTGACGAAGGATTAAAATGGGGTTGAAACGATGGTAGTGAATGAACGTAGACTGAATAAAGCCTTTCGTATCCCTTCAGAAACCTCTCCCAAAGGGGTGCCAGCGGCAACGGCCCCTTAGTCAAGAACATAAATGCAATCTTTGGAACTTTCTCAAAAGGATATTTCTTTATCCTAGGCGTAAAAGAAGCCCTCCAGAACAGTTCCTCATCATTCATGGTGTGTTTAACACTTGATGGCGGCTTAATCCATCGGTCCAAACCTCTTGGTTCCTCAAGGCACGGCTGGAAAGAGGTCGCGGCTGTTGTCATGACGCCATTGATTCCAAAATGCCGAATTGTGTATACGCTAATGACTGAGAAAGTAATACAGAAAAGCAGAAACAGCGCGAATAACTGGAGTAGCCTAATCGGCAAGGCCTTCGTTTGGCTTGCCCGGCTGCTAGTAACACCAGGGTCATTGCCTTCCTCTAACGGCACAGCCCTCGATTGCAAATTCTGCATCTCAATAAAAACACCCCACCAGGATCAAATTCCTTAACTCTTCCGGTTCCTACAGACTACCTCCAAGTGTCTGAGATCAAAATTTTCCCCACAAACTTCTTCTCTCAAACAAGCAGAAAATCCAGATTCCAAAATTACATCTTGCATCAAAGATAGTAAATTAGACTTGAAATTAACCATATTCCAATCGAAATCACGCAGTTTTCTCCCAAATCACAACCCCACTAAGCAAAAACTAACTCCTGGCAGATCCGAAAACTAATTCCACAGCATCCCAATATCCAAACTAAACACATACTGCATAAAAATCTTAACTTTTTCACATGTCGATAAACCGAGGTTATAACTTAAAAACAAGAATCTAAGCTGGGATCAAATGTTAAACAAATCGAACTGCTTGTGCACCAGTCAAAAAGTATGACATACCATGTGACCGTAAAAGGTTGGAGGTTGACTTGAAGGACATGAAGGGAGGGTTTGGATCCTTAAACTTCACGGCTTGAGTTGCGCCCGAAAGCACGGGAAGTGGCCACGTGGATGAAGAAAACGAGAAGGCGGTCACTCAGAGAGGACCTGAGAGACAGATACGAAGGTTGTCTGAAGTGCGTTTTTGTGTGAGATTTAAGAAATGATATTTCTGAGATTTCAAGAATGTTTAATTCTTTACTATATTTGACGATTCTTCTACTCACACGAGGCGAGTGAGGAGGAGACGGGATCCGTTTGTCGGGTGGTATATCTCTCTTCTTCAACAGAGGTGGGAAGAAGAACCAAACTATCTCGTCCAGTTGCGTGTGTGTATTTTTATGGGTAAATTTTGAGTTGGTAAAAGTGAAAATTATTTAAGTTTTAATGGTAACAAATCTAAGGAATAAATGCGAGTTGGACTCATGTTAACTACTTTTGTCATTAAAGAAAAAGTTGTACCTAATATGTAGAAGAGAGAATGTATTTCTGTTATTTGTAACTGAAAAATTAGAATTTATGACGAGTAATGTTATTTAGACACTTGAGACTGACTATATTGCTCACATTATCGACACATAATGAGGCACTACAATCTTCCAGTAAAATGTCACAGATGAGATTTAGAGGTTCTTCAAACCAAAAAAGGTCTTTTTTATATAATGTGCACAAAAACGCAATTAAGCTTGTGTATCTTGTGTTAGTGAAAAATTACTTTTTAAGAATCGAAATATAGACAAGTAATAGAATAGCAGTCGAGTTCAAGAGTTTTTCCTTTACGACGGTGCTTAAAGTGTTGCGACTATGAAATGGAGTAATTTGTGAATGATACAACTTGATAGGTTTCGCATTTTGCCTAACTTCCAGCAAGACAAATGACACCGTCTTGCACGTTTCCGCCCTTTGAAGCAACAGACAAATGTGGAGCATAATTAGCATCGCCCAAAGCAAGAATTAGCTTTTCATTACCCTTAATTTAGGCTTTGGATAGAGACTAGCCTTTTATTAATACAGCTATTTTAGGGCTAATGTCAATGTATTAAGAACCCATCGCTTAACATGTTTACTAATCCATAATCGGAATCAAAATAAAAAAAACTTCGATTCCGATTATGGCTCACCAAGCCTAAACTCAATGTATTAAGAACTCATGGCATGTTTACTACTACATAATTGGAATCAAACAAATTTTAATTCCAAATATAGAATATTCATGCACTTACTAGCGACGAAAAAATCAAAACATAAGTACAAATTTTAATTACTTAGTATTACGATCTAGTGGTATTCTACTTTACTTGTAAGTGAGAGATCTTAAATTCGATTTTCGCCAAAGACGAATTTGAACTACATCATTGCTAGTCCATTGTAAGACTTGGCCCACTCTACCTTCCATTAGCATAGATAATATCGTTTATTCAAAAAACAAAAAAAATAGGAAATTCCACAATATAAGAGACTTTAAACTCGAAATTTGGAGAAATTGGACTCTTTGGGTCGCATTGCAGACTGTATGGTGGAAGGCACTGTCAAGGTGTAATCTCATTCAACCACACTAGAAAAAAAAAAAAAAAAAAGAAGCAGTTCTAACTGCTCAAGCGGAGTAGAATTATAAAGCCTTGACCGATCTGAATCGTGATCCCGTAAACATTTCATGATACAACCAAGTTTTGCAATCCATGCATTCATAACGAAAGTACACCATGTTGTATCCACGTAACTGAATCCTTTTAAAACCGAATAACGAGCACAACATGAACTCTGAACTTTCTCAAAACATTTACTGTCTACGAATTACATAGGTTTTTCTGCTCACGGCACAGGAAACAGTCCATCTTATTCACAAATGAACGGTTAGCTTCCCAAGTTCACATGCCAACTTTTATATACCCAGACGCATTTCATGTGGCATACAGTCTAAGAACTCACCACAAAAGCAGCCTGAAGATTAGAAATCATAACCGGGCACTCTCCCTTCTCATCATATTCAACAAACTCCCCAGCCGACAAGTCAATGTTCTCAAAATTTGTGCCACTCAACTACAAAAGAAATGAACACTAGTTTAAGTTTACATACAGATGCAAGACAATTAAACTTGGTGACAATTAAATGTTATTACAAGAAAAGACGGGGTCAAAAAAGAAAGCATCACAATTATCTGCAGTTCTCACATCTCGAATGTGCTATCCTCATAACATGAAATGTAACAGTACTAACCGTGCGACATTTATAGGAAAGGACAGAGACTAAAGCTTTCTCACAAGAAACTAATAAGGGTCAAAACACAAGCAAACAACAATACCAAAATAAGCTTTGAAGGGAACTAGCACAATATAAAACAGGAAAGCAATCCTTAATGCTCACTGAAGTTAAAAAGTGAAGAACGAAAGAATTCAATACATGAATAATTATGTTGATAATTATGGTGTTTGTACCACATTTATTGACCACCTCTCTCAAATAGCCAAATTTTTATACATATGTGCTGAAGTGCATGGAGGTACAGGGATTTAGGGCTTAGGAATGTTCACACAAATATTATTTATAAGCTCACATGTCCAACAAAAGGCACTTTTTGGCCTCAAGTACAATGAGAAATGTTCATTCGATATGCTATATGATTGAAAGTTGCATGTGAGGAAGAGAAACTTACAGACTTAGCTTTCCAGCCACCACCAAAAACAAAGTCCACAGGTTCATAACCCCTGCACTCGAAGATCATCAATGGGGCAAACTGCCTGGCTTCACTTGTTTCCTGCGTCAGTGGCTTACCACGACCTGGATGCATCATAATCATTCCATCGCGCTCACAAAACTTGCACTGCAAGGGAAAAATTTGCAAAAAATCACCAACCATGTACAACAAACTTAAGCAGAAAATATTTTGGGTAAAACCATACATAGGAAGAAACCCCATACCCATATGATCAAAATTCAAATTATGAAATAGGAATAATGTAGCCATCAAAATCGATAAGTTGCCCATATGTCACAACACAATTTCAGACAGAACTATCTCAAATCAAAGTGACAAATATGGCCAATTCATGTAAGATCGGAACTCTACGAACAACTAAAAAATCTGAAATGCTCACTAAACCAAATGCAAGTATCGATAATAATTCTTATCAGTCAAACAAAAAACGGGATAAGAAACAATTTCACACAAACTGTATACAACCAAGTTGAAACCTACCTATGCAAAACGTCACCCAACATCCCATTCCCAGAGGCATATGTCAAATTGATTGAACACAGGGTAAGCAGAACGAAACGGGAATCACAAGGTCGTTTTTACAACAATTAGGCACTCAACAAACACGGCATTTCACTAATTCACGCAAGAACAAGCGAAAACACAAGAATCCTTGGATTTTCTCGCCAAACCCTAAACCCTTTACTTACAAATCCCCTTGTGTAATCAGTAGAGAGAGAGAAAGAGGGATTACCTTCTGGATGAGATTGGCTGTTCCCTTGCCGACTGGAAGGGGAACAGTCTCGTTCAAGCTCACACAAGTTTCTCTCTGGCTCACCTCTCCACACCTCTCACATTTCAGCTACAAAGTTCACAAAATAATAAACAAAATAAAAAAAGAATCGTGTGAATACTGTCTATAAGCATCAGCAGATTGAGCGACTCAAAATCGACATGGATTCGATGCCAGAAACCCTAGAAAAGGAGAACGCAAACTGAAATAGCAAAACGAAATGGATTTGAGGAAAATGGAGGTCTGACCTTGAAGAGGTAGGAGAAGTTGGTGTCGTCGCAGCCGTCCTGAGGCTGGAGGTCGGTCAGGTTCTCGAGTTCCGCGGTGATCTGAAGCAGGAATTTCACCATTTTTGGATTTTGACGTAAATCCCAAGCTACTCTCTCTTTTCCTCTCTACTCTGTGTGTATGAATGACTCTGACTCGCTAAGTGGTAGGATTGGTAATTAAAATGGACTTGGGTCACGCGTAAGCTTAACCGGGCCACTGTTTGCTTGACAGAACCCGTAGTTGGGAATTGGATCCGCTCCGCACCTTAGGACCTAATCTATTGAAATGTCACGTCCATTAAGCGTCAATTAAATTTATGTTAAATTAATAAAGACTTACTTTATCTCTAAAATCAATAGAAGGTTATAAAAACTTAGTCTTCACTAACTAACGGTCACCACCTCCTCTCAAGCCATCACCTCCAAGGCCAACACAACCGCCCACACCACCCTATAATTCAAGACCACTCCAAAATGAGCCAAAAAAAAAAATATATATATATATAGCGGCTGTGTTTGGTCAAGAAAGGTATCCACTTCACATCATCACCTACAGATCACATAGAACCTCAACATATATTATCAAATAGACAAATATCGTGGCAGATGCACTTGTTTGAAATGTTTCAAAAGGTTGAGAGCAATTTAGAATGACACTAAAAAGTTGAGGAGTTCCAGATACTTAATCATTGTTTTTACTAATATGATTTTGTTAAATTTTTACAATATTTTTTTACGTACGTGTGAAAAATATTACTAATTATTTAAAAATACCCTAACTTTTGAGTTAGAAGAACAAAGTAACGACTTTTCAAAGTTTTGAGATGTGGTGGCTCACACGTGACAATCCAAAAATTGAAAATAAAAAATAAGTGAAATTTGCATGATTGGACGGTGAATCATGCAAATTATTTTGCCCAAGTGTAGTTGGCAGAAATGATTTGGATGTATGCTTAATCACATGCTGCACATTCTGCAGAGACAATGTCCTTTAAATAGATCCAGCTCCTGCTGGGCTCTTCATATCTTAATCTCATCTTAATTACATATTCAAAGTAATTAATTAATTATTAGTTTAGTTAATTAACAACAAATGGGGAAAGGGTTGTGTTTTGGTGAAGTGATGATTAGATTAAGGGGGATGGTAATTATGTTGGGAGTGGCTGTGACTCTGATTAGATGTGGGGTAATTGTGGAGGGTGATGTGTTCTCTAACCACAAGATTTTGGAAGCTGAAAGAAAATTAACCCAACTCAGAAAGCCTGCAGTTAAAACCATCCAGGTATGAATTTACTCACTTCATAAATTTCACTTGCACAGTAAAACCCTAATATATATTAACTCTGATTGCTTGTAGAGTGAAGATGGTGATATTATTGATTGCATTGACATTTACAAGCAGCCAGCTTTTGATCATCCTGCTCTCAGCAACCATACCATCCAGGTAACTTTGATCTAATTCGATATATTTTAGGATGACAACGTGTATTAAGTACGAACATCTACAAATGATTCATCAGATGGTGTAGTAAACTCATAAAGTAATTACACCATTTACTAGGCCAAATATACCACTCAGTGGACCATGACGGTGCTATTTTCTTGTGTTCGTGTCAACTATGTGTTAGTAGGATAACCGTCCTCGATTTTTCAACATAACAAGTGGTGTGAATAATTTTCCCTTTTCAGATGGCACCCACGTATGATCCAGAAAGGGAGAGAAAGACAGTGACAAAAATGGACAGATTGAAGAAAAAGAATGAAGAACAATCTTCCAGGATGGTGAAGCAAAAATGGAGGAAAAGTGGAAGCTGTCCTCCGGGAACAATCCCGGTCCGACGAGTCCGGAAAAAGGAACTGCTGAGAGCTAGCTCCGTTAAGGACTATGGAAGGAAGAAGCAAAGTACTGTGTCTCGTCATGCTGCAGCTGCACATTTTGGTGACAACAAAACTGGGAACGTTCTAAGAGCAAACCACTCGGTGCATTAACTCCTCAGTATCACATTTTAATTCATTGTTGAAATTAATTATAAATTTACACGTCGTTGGTTTGGGACTGCTTCTCTTGAAAGCACTTATGCTCATAAGCATTCTCTCTATCTGAAACACTTACGAATTTTTTTTAATCGAAATCTAAGTGCTTTGTGAAGAAGCATTTGACATATGCTTTTACAGAAAGCGCTTATGTGACTCTTGGGCATACCCTAAGCGAAATCATTTCCAAACCCTTTTTAATTTCTGACTGTGTTAATTAATTTGAATTACAGAAGGCAATATTGCTTACAGTAGGGTACAGATATACTGGAGGCAAAGGAGACATCAAAGTTTATAACCCTATGGTTGACCTCGATGATGATTACAGCACTTCTCAAGTTAGCCTCCTAAATTCACGTGAGATGGTTGAATCCGGATGGGCGGTATAACATAACTGTATAACTCCCTTCACCTTCATGTTCTTGATTTGAAATATTTTACATCGTTGTTGTGAATCCCTCTTCAGGTGAATCCGAGCGTCTACGGAGATAGAGAGACTCGATTTTTCGTGTATTGGACTGTAAGCAGACATGAATCACAAGTTCACAACTGAGTTTTTGCGTGAATTAATTCCACTGGCTAGGGTTAATTGCACTTCTGATGTTCCCTGTAGGCTGATGATTCAAAGAAAACAGGTTGCTTTGATCTTACTTGTGCTGGATTTGTTCAAGTTAGCAACAAAGTCGCTCTTGGTGCAGCAATTTATCCAGTATCTTTTCCTCATGACCTTCCATATGAAATAATCGTTTACGTCTTCAAGGTAATATGAACAGTTTAACAGCATACCATCACATTAACAGCTTAACAACATAACGTATTAGATTAACAATTTAACAACTTAACATATTAATTAAATTCCTTTATGTTTTGCCTTCGAATTCAGGATCCGGTGACAAGCAATTGGTGGGTGCAATATGGGGAGAGCATTTACGTCGGATATTGGCCGCCGCAGCTGTTCCTTGCGTTGAACTATCATGCAACTAGTGTGGAGTGGGGAGGTGAAGTTTACAGCCCAAGAGTAGGAACTACTCCTCACACAGAAACAGACATGGGAAGTGGACAGTTTGCTGATTTTGTTTGGGGAACTTCAGGTTCAGTAAAAAGAATCCGAATACACGACAATTCGCCTGAGCTGAAATTGCCGGAATACGCTGATGTGTACATGGACGAGTTCAACTGCTATGATGTCAAGTATCTAGTAGATTATGTTGAAGAACCTGAGTTCTATTACGGAGGGCCTGGTAGAAATCCTATGTGTCCTTAATCAATAGGGATACCTCTTGCTTTTGTATTCACCTAGTACTCCTATTGTTCTTATATCTAAGCCTACGTCGTTTTAAGCACTACTTGTATTTTCAAAACGAGATAATATTTTTCTTATTTTCCGTTAATGTGACTTCAATCTAACGTACAATGAGGATAAATCAAACCGTTCATTTCATCATTGAAAGAACATCTCTAATCATTCATAAGTATTGAATGAATTGACAGTTTTGGCAATACGTAGCATTCTTATGATGAACTGTCAATTTATTTATATTTTTAGATCACTAAATAGTCTTTCAATAGTATGATTTTTGTAGAGTTTATCTTGAGATGACGATTAAGAGAATTTACAGTTATGGAAATGATGGAAGTATTATCCATTGCAAAATTGTTCATTAGTTAACGTCTTATATTTCCACCAGAGTGGCACATCTTCCATTTCTGCTCAGAAGGTACCAACCAGATTAAATTTTCAATCTTTACCAAAGTGGCATATTTGAGATTTCCAAATAAGTTTTATGTTTTCTGAATTTGCACACTTTTCTATAGCATCCACAACAGTTTGATTCACTGCATATAGAAATCAGAAGTAACCCCCTTTTTCCTTAGGAAAACTAACGAAAAATTCAAAAAAAAAATTTGTTTTAATTCGAAAAGACAAATAAAGGTATAATGAATAGTACCAAAGAAAAGTAAAAATATGATATTTTGTTAAAAATGAACAGTACCGGAAGTGTTTCATTAAAACTCTCTTTTTCCTTTCCATACATGCAAAGTTCCTCCAGCTCATTGTGTAAACCTGCATGAATTGTTCGTTTGACACATGGACTAAAACTGAAGCCATGACGCATATGCATGCACTGTATATAATCAAGACATTCTTATCTTCCTCCTCTCAAACCAGACACTTTCCTCTTCCCCTCTCTCTCTCTCTCTCTCTCTCTCTGTGCAAGATTGAGCGCGACGCCGAGAGATCGAAAATGGGGAAAAGGAGGATTATAATGCTCTTGTTAGCAATGGGATTGTTTGTGCTCAGTGGTGGCGCAGCAGATCATCATCCTCATGTGAAATCTAAGGCAAACCAAGCTACTTTGGAAGTTCGTAAGATGTTGAAGCTTCTCAACAAGCCCGGCGTTAAGACTATTAAGGTCTGGTTTTCCGCCATTTTAATTATCTTTTCTGCAGACTAAACTCACTTTAACTCTTTGATTTTATGATTTCTTGTAGAGTGAGGATGGAGATATCGTTGATTGTGTTGACATCTACAAACAGCCTGCGTTTGATCATCCAGCATTGCGGAACCACAAAATTCAGGTCTACTTTAATCCTTCATTTGTTCGAAGAATGTACGAAACAAAAACTGGAAAACATTATGGTTGGTTACATCTAAATGAAACATTTTACAGTTGGAAGGTTAATGATTTATTGCAGATGACACCGAATCTTCAATTCGCATCGGAGGTTCCTAGTTCTAGTCCCAGTCCCAGTCCCAGTCTTATTGCAAGTAGTCCTGTGCAAAATGATCATAATTCTTCTCAGCAGATTTTGTCTCAGATTTGGCAGAAGAGTGGAAGCTGTCCAGGTGGAACCATTCCCATTCGGAGAATTCGAGGGCAGGACTTACTGAGAGCTGCTTCACTTGAACACTTTGGGAAGAAACCGGCAAATTCCTACTACTCAACCAACGATGAGAAAGGCGCTGTAATCATCAACGGCACCAGAGTCGAACTCGGTCCTCAAATCAATCGTTCAGTAAGCAAACGTTATGTTTAGGAATCATTCGATAACTATTTCAGTTTTTAGTTTGTAAATGTATCTTGTGCAATTAATGGTTAAATTTTATGTGAATGTGCAGGCTGCTATCCTTATAACAGTTGGATATAGTTATACAGGTGCTCAAGGGGATATAAATATTTGGAATCCAAGAGTCCAATCGCCAGATGAGTTCACTACTGCTCAAATCTGGCTCAAGAATGGACCCGGAGACGCCTTTGAAAGTGTCGAATCAGGATGGGTGGTAACTCACTCTGGACTCTTCATCTGTAGACTGCAGATGAAAAAAAAATCGACTTTAGATCTATAAAATCACACTTTGACACGTATACATGAACCTTCCTTTTTCGCTTCTAGGTAAATCCGAAGTTGTATGGTGATGGAGCAAGTCGACTTTTTGTATATTGGACTGTAAGTACTTCATTTCAAATATGATCAGTCAGGAAAATGTCATTGGTACCAGCTTCCATATCTTTTGATTAAAATGCGAGGGACAAAAGTGATAAGTTGTGAAACCTCGGAGAACTTCTCCAATAAAAACCCTTTTTTTCAGAAGGACGCATACAAATCGACAGGTTGCTTTGATCTCACTTGCTCAGGATTTGTGCACACCAACAAAGACCTAGCCCTTGGCATGGCCCTTGGACCTGTTTCTTCCGAAATGGGTCCACAATATCAGGCCACCTTCAGCATCACCAAGGTCTGAAATATCAACTGGATTACGCTGAACAAACAATAAGCCGATTTTGTCTCCCTTTAGTCCGTTACAGTATTGTTTTTTATTAAAAGTTTATAACCCGTTCTATTGCTGCTGTAGGACTTTCACACCAACAACTGGTGGGTGCGCGTCGGCCAAAACATCCCCGTCGGATACTTTCCCCCAGAGCTCTTCTTTTACCTAACAAAGGGTGTTGCAGCTTTAGTCGAATGGGGTGGGGAGGTGTACAGCTCCAAAATTAAGAAAAACCATCCACACACTGCAACTGAAATGGGAAGTGGTGATTTTGCATGGGGCAAACTGGGGAATGCATGTTATATTAAGCAGGTTAGGATCATAGATTACTCGATGCAGCTCAAGTATCCTGAGTGGGTAGGGACTTATACAGACGAAGAGTATTGCTACACTGCATTGAACTATGCCGCTTCACTTGCTGAAGAACCTGTGTTTTACTTCGGCGGCCCGGGTTTAAATCCTCCTGATTGTAACTAATTACTCTAAATCCTCAGATTATGGGTGCTTAATCTCCTTGGTTTTTGAAATAAAGTCCAATTTTGTTTTACTCCAGTTGATTTGTAATGTGATCGGAGATTCAGAAGTACCTTTATAGTGCGAGGGAAGAGTACTTATAAATGCGATCCATCTAAGAAGGTTATTATATGTCATCTCTTCGTGAAAAAAGAAAATAAAAGATGAAAGAATGCACGATTACTATTTTAGAGTGCTAATAAGAATTACTAGACGGAATTATAGAGCAACTTTAATGGCAACCTCACATTTTGAGGTTTCAAAAATCAACCATTTTAATTTGGCGGACAATAAGTTTGAAACCCTGTTTGGCGAGTGCGATTTTATCGTGTTACAAGGTTCTTAGAGCCCTCTCCACATAACATCTGTTCTTTCTTACAAGGCGGACGTGTCGAACAGCTTAAATCTTAGGTTTTAAGTAACCAGAGTGCGATTCATAAACCTAAAATCGACGCTCTAAATGATGATTTAATACTCTTAAGATAATCAACCATGTCAATAACGTGATCAAAATATCGTATCCGGAGAAAAGCAAAAATACGGTATAATTTAAGGGAAGATATTTCCAGCTCTGACTATCTTCTAGTTAACAACAATCAGATACTCAAAAATGGGCAATTACACCTACGGTTCTACCCGAAAATAGCAATGCCATTGCTACTTACGTTATATCCCCACTATAACATAATACAAGAGAAAACATCTCGCATGTTCAGATTACACTGCTCTGCTTGTGAGTTTTCCAGAGGTATATATATGAATATACACATTCACAAGACCGAGACATGCGAAAGAAAATACCTGTTACACAATATTATACTGAAAATGGTACATGGAGGAAGTGACCGAGCCACGCCAACTTCGAGAAAATTAGCTAGGTTGAATCCTGCTGTTTTCTCTCTGCTTGTATGGACTGGAAAATTCGAGCGGCCGACGCAGTTGCAGTTCTTGGATTGTGAGGCACAACTTTTATAGCTCGCATTGGCTGGCCTATGTCGTGAGATTGGGGAACTCCGTCTGGAATCACTGGAGCCATGGGGAAAAGTTGGAGCGCATCGCTTCCTTCAGGATTTTGATCCGTCCTCATTGGTGCTCTGTCGCCTGTATTATTTGCTGTACTTCCTTGTAACCCACTGTCATTAGATGGCTGAAGCCTTTTGGCGTGAGGAATGGTGACATTTTTCTGGGGCATGTTGCATGAGCTTTGGTGCTGCAAATTGGAGTTTGCACCCCCTCCCGATGACTGATCGGTGTGGCCATGGGAAACGGGTCCAGCAAACCAATGCATTTGTTCAACTGCTGAGCTCGGCATGGCAGGATTCATAACGGACATGCCATATGGAGGAAAGTAAGTATGACCATTGAGTGATGGAGGGACAGGAAGAACCCCCATTCCTTGAAGATGATGAGATGGAACCCCGTAAGATGGCTTAACAAAGTTGCCCATCATCGGAGTTGAGCCGTAGGGTCCACATCCTCCACAAACTGGCCCTCCCATAAATTCTGGTCCATTATACGGCTTGTACACAAGTCCTTCAGAAGGCGACATTACTGGAATTAACAATTGATGTCCAGGAGACCGATGGAAACACCAAGGACTGGCTTTATCAGAAGCCATAGGAGTTGGCTGTGGATTTCCTAAATATGGAAACACCAAGGACTGGCTTTTCCCTACTGCATTTTCCGCAGAACATTCCATTTTGTTGTTTGGCTTCTCAGGTTCGTGTTTGCGCTTTACAACATGTAGTAGTGGCTTTACAACATACTCTGATGAGAGTTTTGTTGCCGGGGATCCCCTTAAAGTAGATGTGCCCAGAAAAGCAGTATCTTCAAGCAAAAGATGTGGAGATCCAGCAATCAGTCGTTGGACCTGTTCAAAAAAGAATTTTATTCAGCTAATTTTTCCAATCTAAGTCAACTGATATGCGCGCGTGTGTACATTCTCAACAAAAAGAAATCAAACACAATCTATCCATTTAGTCTTACCTTAATGAGTCTATGCAACTCAAATACTTGAACCGCAAACAATCTTTGCTGACTGTAGAAAGTACAAGGAGTCATGTCAAAAACATAGTTGCACAATACACACCAAACCATATGAAGCTTGGTAAATCACAAAAACAAAACCAATACGAGAAAACAAAACAATAAACTGGACAAAAAATGAAAAATTGGGCAGTTGACAATCATTTGTACCAAACAAATCCCCACTATGGATTATTGGATTACATGCATCGGAACAGAAAATAGAAACTCATGTTATTTAAGAGATAACAGAAAAATGACTAAGTGCTTTAGTCACAAAATATCTGCTTACCCGTGAAAAACACCATAGCCCATTAACTCCACCTGACCAACCCCAAGGTAATCCTTAGGCGTGATATTGATCAGGATTGTAGACAAATATGACATTTACCAAACATGGGAAGGAAACAGCTTAAGGATGGATGCAGCAAATTGCTCATCAGAAAACAGTTAACACAACAAGGTATTTCAGAGCAATAAAATTAATAATGGATACAAAAACCACTTCAAAACTATAAAACGATAGCTAAATGCTACAACAGATCCAAAACATAGCAAATATCTGCGACATAAATCTTCAGAGCAATAAAAACGAAAGCTAAATGCTACAACAGATTCTGAAACATGGCAAATATCTGCGACATAAATCATTTAGATGTCTGCAAATCTCCTTTCTTTAACACAAAAACAGCTTAAAATTTGTAATATTCAATTAAAATCATAAAAGAATTGTACAAACTAAAGCTTTCTGATTCACATGTAAATGATTCACATTTCATAATGAAAAATAAAAGAGGTGTAATGATTAGAAGAACCCATATATAGGGGATACTCTCATATTCTATAAAGCGTATAAGAAAGACAACACAAACCCCGACCTAATAAAATCTTCCAACTTCCAATACACCACATCAAAATACTACATAAGAGATGTAATCCTCCTCACCACCATGTCAACTATATTGTCAAATATAGTCCAAGATCCACACAATGTAGTCCCAAGGATAATCCTTCATTACTTGTTCCCCTTCTTGCTCCCAGCCCTCAAGTGCCATGAAGGGAAATCTTTTCATAGTGAACAGGGAAACCCCCAAGCATTACCAAACCGAGACAGGAATAAACCCAACAGGCAGATACAAAAAGGCAATGAATAACGAGATGATCTGCTGTCTCGGAGGTCACGTTGCACAAGATAACTCTATTAAGATGTATTTATCCCTGCTGTAAGATGATCCATATCCACTGCTAAAATGTTATCGAGGGCCTTATAACACAAAATAATTCCACTTTAGAAGGAATCCCGGGACTCTGTACCATGAAATCTCACCTCCCTTCAAATTATATCTATATTCCTAATTGTTATATAAATAACAGTCTAAGACAGCTATGCGGAAGAATAAAAAAAAGAAACAGAAAAAAAATAATCACAAAACATAAGTGAAGAAATACTCAACAACACGAAGATATTATGAGACCAAATGCTTCATATACCGCATACTGGGAAAAAAGTGAACTTCAAAATTCTAAAGCGCAAAGTAACAACTGAAATGAACTACTGGAGAAAATAGAGACTTACTTGACAATTGCTTTTCTTGCCTTCCAGAAATGTTTCTGGCCTATTATTCCTACAACATCATCAGGAGAGATGTCCATGCCGGATATAGAATCCACCATGGAGGTCTCTGAGACATCATCACTTTTGTCTACATGTCCCATTTGAAGTGAAATACACTTTCTGTCTCCACGGTATTCGCTGTCATTATCAGGCTCATTGGGACTGGTAGGATCCGCCCCAGAACAAGAAACACTTTTTTCCTGGGAAAGAGTTCCCTTCTCTACATCCCTTGAAGACTCAACAAGACCATCACCTTGTCCAGTAACGTTTGGCTGTGACCCAGATCTAGACTCTTGTTGTAAGCAAGCATCACTCTCAGCTAACTTGTTGAATCTCGGAACAGAACATTCTGCATCCTCTTGATTTGGTGATGCATTCGCTTCTACGGGCCCATCAATCTTTTGTATGGTTGATATTTTTGCGGCAAATTTTCCTGAATGGCCCTTACTCGAACCGCTTACTTCTATTAGGTCCTCTTCTCTTTCACTTCTCAATTCTCGTGTTAAATTCAGAGTTGGGGAGCTTATTTGTTTTGGATCCTTCTTCCCCACGTTTCTTACTTTTACTAAATGGTCAGAATGAGGCGAGCTGATGGGAGTAAGTTTTTCCTCACTACCAATTGGAGTTTTACTGTGACCAAGAACCATCCTTGATTGAACAAATACAGGAACACTAAAATCATCTTCATCTCCGATCTTCCTTCTTAGGTCGGTTTGTTCAAATGGCACGTTTACATTTGCTCTGTCAGACTGGCGACCATGAAACATCACAGCCTGATGAGTAGGTGTAGATGTACGACCACGAAGTGGAAAAGCCAAATTTCCATCTGAACGACTCCCCTGAAAACATAAATTGCTCCCAAAATTCAGATACGCGATAATCATTTCCCGTCCATACTAAACAAGCTTGCAACACTATTTATCAACACACCGTTGTTTTTTCCCTCTTAATTGCAGCATGCTGCAAATAGTAGCTATCTTGGCATATTTTAACTTCTTTTTTTACAATTAATAGCCATTAAAACACAACATATAGACATAGTTATATGCAACATTACTCAATATAGCATAAAACAACACTTACAGTTAACTACTACAAAAACAAAAAACCAAAAAGCCTGAGAAAATCCATTACCTAACTACAAGTTTAAAGCAATAACATTTCAAAATAATCCAAACAAATAATTAAGAAAAGAGTAAGCACAAATTATGATTAAATTACCTGGTTATTTGAATTCAAAGGCAGCACCCCAGGATTGAACCTCTGAGATGGGATGCTCAGCTGCTCATAGAGGGCCATCTTGTTTCTTGGAGGAGCTCTCGGCCCTCCTTTATCTGCATCATTCACATGGAGCCTTGGGAACATAGGTCCCATAACCTTCTCCTCGTTCCCCCTCTTCATTTTCAACACCAACACTCCAAACCCAAGTGCGAAAAACCGATTTTTACATTCAGTTTCGAAAACCCACTTGAAAATTACTCGAAAAAAAAGCTCCTTTGTTAAAGGATCTGAAAAAATCTACAGGTAGATAGCTGAAACGCCTTCACCTTTCTTAAAACAGATCAAATTCCAGAGAACCCATAAGCAGAAACCAGGCTTTCCAAAAGCTGAACCAGTTAGTTGATAACAACCCAGAAAGGGAAGCTCGAAATCAGGCAGAACCCAGATGTCAAAATTCACAGAAAAAGTTGAAAAAAAAAATGAGAGATTTCTGGATTATCCCAGAAGAGGAAAAAAAAGGACTTGGGGAGTGAAAACTGATGGAGGAACGAACTCAGAGCGTGAATTGTGGGAAAGAAGGGATAGGAGTAAAAGCAGAGCCAAGAAACAGATTGGGGTTCGAGGGCTGAGAGAGAGGAGAGAGAAAGAGAGAGGAGAGAGAGGGCAAAGCTTAATTTAGGGATTCCTCAAATGAGAGAGAGATGATGCAAGGGGAAAGTGAAAAAGTGCGGGGTTTGTTGGGCCCTGGTTTGGATAGAACGAGATTGCTAGAAGGAAGAACCTCCACTTTTTATTACTATATTGCATTTGGCTTTTGGTAATTTAGTTTATTTTTCTTCTCAAAGACTGCCGCTTTGGGTAGGAGACAATATATTTTTATATAAATTTAATTACTTTATTCAAACAGACATTTAGTACTACAATTTAATGACATTTCTCTTCATTAATAAGTGAGAGGTCTTAGGTTCGATTCTCGCCAAAGAAAAATTTGAACCACATTATTGCTAGCACATTGAGAGACTAAGTCCATCATCTCTCCTTAATATAAAGAATACCGATTTTTAATTAGTAAAAAATATTTTGTCATTTTAAAAGTGATTCAGCAAACACTTAGTATTTAATGGTATTCCTTTTTGCTTATAAGTGATAGATTTGATTCTCGTAAAAAACGAATTTGAACCATATTATTACTACAATGTGAGGCTAAACTTACCCTTTTTTAGTGTAGATAATATCATTTGTTAAAAAAATAAAAATAAATTCAGTAAACTTGTGATGATATTAAAAAGCGGGAAAGCTTGAGGTAAAATAGAGATGCGAGTCAAAGTTTGCACTTTTTGATCCGACGTGTAGCTGCCACGTGTACAATTTATGTAGTGGGGGATCTAAATGGTGGGAAAGGGATTCTCTCTAGATCTCTTCCATCAAATTCACTCAATCAATCAATTAAGATCTTTAAAATTTGATCCAACAGTTATAAACAGGAAACCCTTTTAGAAGTTATAATAATTTTAATCGTTTAATCAAATTTTAAAAATTTAAATTGAATAATTGAATAAATTTAATAAAAAAGATCCAGAGATTATCCTTTTTCTAAATTTTCCTAAATGGTGGACAGCTTGAGAAGCAACACACAAAAGTAAGATTCGGGTAAAATCTGCTGTTGTCATGACCCACTTACACCCAACTTTCTCAGATAACATGGAGAGGAGTAGTGGACAAAGGATCGTCACAACACAAAATCATATACGTCACCATAATTTTGGACCAAAAGAAAATAATAATTAGAATTTTAACGAAAAGTTTCCGGTATTGTTTATTTTAACAAAAAATCATATTTTTACACTAAAAAATCAATTTTAATACTATTCACTTTACTATTTATTTTGTTCTTATCGTTAAAATTTAAAGTTTTCAAACATTTTTTAAAAGTTGAATTTGTAGGTTGGGAGAGACCTACTTGTTCATATATTATTTGTACATGGTCAAACAAAGAGTAACTGAAGAGATGAGGTAGATTTGTAGATGCTTAAAATACACTACAAAATCTCTCTAATTCCCTCTAATTCCTCAACTTTTTGAAATTCTTTAAAATTAAATTATAATTAAAAACATCTGGAATGTTTTAAATTTCTTTAAAAATCTAATTGAATAAACCCAGATTTATAAGGATTTTAATAAATTATCTTAAAATCATGATTGAATACACATTAAATTTCAGATAATCATTTAAAATCTTGATTGAATACCCCTAGATTCATTAAAAGAATTAAAATCTTTCTAAATCTCAATTGAATACACCGTCCTTAATTTATGTTAAAAATTGAAATTAAACAATTTTGTCTGGTTTAAGTATAATATGGATTTTTTTATATAATTTTTTATTGCAAATGATGTTCTATATTTAAGGGGAGATGGGAGGATTCGAAAAGTTGAAGAAGGCGGCGTTGAACACCATGGCAATCTATCACTTATAAAGTAGAATGTGAATTGCTTTGTTTCATATTAATTGTCTTTAAATCTCAAAAGAATAAAAAAGCATAACCTTTTAATATTTTGCCAAAAAATAAAAAATAACCCTTTAATATACTTTGAATATACAGTAGAAGAATAAATTTATATCAAACTCATCATAATCGAAAATGACCTGGATAGTTGCCACCTTGATTACATTTATATCAAGTAAAATCCGAAAGAACATACGAGTTTTAGTGTATTTTTATAATATATAAAAGATTTAGTCCGAGATTATTAAATAATGAATTTAGGCTAAATTTGTTTTTAATAACTTTAAAAAAAAATATGTAGATCATCATAATTTAATTTTTTGAACATTTTAATTTAAAAATATTTAGATTCTAATAAAAGTTGAAAGCTCACTAAACCAATCCCATGAAACATATATTTATAAAGTTTATGGGTGACCTTTTGATTTAAATATTTTTTATTATTTTACTTTTAGTTGTTGAATTTAATTTTGAAACATTAATTTTTTTTTTTACTGTTATATTTTATTATATTCGATCTCAGCCATTAAATTTAATGTATTTAAAATTTTAAAATTAAATATGTTTGAAATTGGACCGTTAGATCAACCAACAATTTAATAATTAAAACCGTCTAAAAAAGGTGTCGTTGGGCTGGTTTTGTGTGGTAGACATTCTTGACGAATCTCACATCCTGTTAGCCCTTGCGCTTCTCACATGTTGATGTGTCGCCTTACTACGGTCTCCACTTTTCTATGCGCATCCACACGCATAAGGTGGTCTAGCCTTTTAACTCTAGATGAAATTCTGAGTTAAATTTGCTCAAATTATATGTTTTAACCTAAATATATTTTAGGCCAACCATTAAAAAATGATTGTGTTAGGTTAAAATTTTTAGATTTTAACCCAATTATTAGAGATATCTTAAAGGGACTTTATTCATCGAAAGAGAACGGGTCGGATTACCCAACGGGTTGTCGCCTTTCCACTGCCGCCGAAGAAAAGCGTAAAACATAATGAAATTGGGGACGTCATATAATTTGGTGAAGTGGGAGAGAATCAGGGTTAGCTGGTTTCGGAGGTAAAATTAATCCGATCGCATGGCCTCTTTACCTCCTCCCCTTGAGACTCCCCTTCCTCTCTCGCCTGACCCAGGTCAGTCTTCTCCAGTCGAATCCAATCCAATTTCCCCAATTCCCAATTTTCAATTTTTATTACAAGTTTCGTGCACCTTTAATTTATGTTTTCTTTTCTTTTTTTTTCGATTTTGGTCTGTTTGTTTGCTGGGAAAATGCGGGAAAACAAAAATATATGCAACATGTTGAATCTTTGGATGATTGTCTTCAATATCTGTGTTGCCCCAAATATTTGTGAAGTGGGTTTTATGAATCTGAACTAAATTTGATTTCTTTTTTGTTTAATTTCATGTGAAAGTCAGCTGTTTTTTGGGTGGACTGCAGGTGAAAACCCCCTAAATCATGAAACCCGGTTGCCAATGGCTCCTATTGATATAGTTACTCATGCATCTCAGCTGCCTGCTGAGTTCTTGAAGCCATCAGCTGAAAGGCCATTGATCATTGGTTTCGATTGCGAGGGAGTTGACCTCTGTCGCCATGGAACTCTCTGTATTATGCAGGTATGTCAAATTGATATATTCTCTTTAATTTTATGGATTTTGTATCAGCTTCGACTTTGGGTCCAACCAACCTCATTTATTAGTTGTTTGTCTAATCCAAGCAAGGCATATATGGCCCGTTTGGAAATGCTTCTGTAGGAACCACTTTTGCTTCTATACGTTTACACTTGAAGTGCTTTCATTAGAAGCAAGTTGAAATTTTATTAAAATTCCAAATGCTTGCTGAAAAAAAAACAATTGGAAGTTATCTGGAAAAGCACGTAGCACGTGCTTCTCCAGAATATGCTTATATGGCTACAAAGCGCTTTTAAGCTTTTTTGCTAATAGCCTACTTCAAAAAAGTAAGTAAATAAAAAAACTAAGAGAAACAGTTCATTGCTTCCCAAATTGGTTGTTCTTTTGCTTTCTGATTAGATTTCTTGGATTTGCATGTATTTTTTGTTTATCAGAAGTATATAATGAAGGCAATCTCTTGTGTGTAATTTTCTGCTATTTTAATGTACTGGAAGTGTTTGTTTCTGCCAGCTTGCATTCCCAAATGCTATATATCTGGTTGATGCTATTCAGGGAGGGGTGATGCTTATCAATGCCTGTAAGCCTGCACTTGAGTCTCCCTACATCACCAAAGTCATTCATGACTGCAAACGAGATAGTGAGGTCTCTGATCGGTTTTATTTGCATCCCAGCTTGTACCTTTTTGTAATAAGACATTTTATTGCCGATATTGAATTTTGTTTTATTTTTACAGGCCTTGTACTTTCAGTTTGGCATCAAGCTGAACAATGTTGTAGATACCCAGGTGAGCATCCTTTATCACTTGTCAGAAATTTCTACGTATTTTTCGATTTGAAATCTAACATAAAAAGAATCCTTGTCCGTCCTTAGACGGAGAGAAGTTTAATCTATGGGGACTAAATTGAAATTTTGAGTTTGAGGACCTGTCCATAGTGGGCTGGCTTAGAATGGCGCTGACATCACTTACAAATACATCTCTACATTCTCTGTGTTCTCGTTTGAATTTAACATTTTCTGATATGTGGCTTGCTTCTGTGGCCTTGATAATACTTCGAAACCACTTTTATTGAAGGTTGGCCTGATAGTAGTGCTTCATCGACTCCTACTCCTGTGCCTAGTCAACCTTTAACTTTTATAAACATATGGTTTATCTTTGGTCCAATCTAATGATCGATATGATTCTTAATTGGATCTCTCTAGCTATCTATATTTGTTTGTTAGGCATGATGGTAGATTGAAAAATAATATAATTTTTTGCGTTCAGATTGCCTATTCACTGATAGAGGCGCAAGAAGGACGGAAAAGAGTGCTAGTTGATTATATATCATTCGTTGGCCTCCTTGCTGATCCACGCTATTGTGGTATTATATATTTTGTGGTATCCATTGAAGTTTCTGTTTTTTATCATATTTCCATATGCCTTCAGATTACATTGATTTGATGAAAATAGCTTATGCTTTTGTTTTCTAAGAGTTTCAAATTAATCATAAGAATAATTTGTTTGAAAGTTCATTCATCAAGTACTGCACCCAAGTATGTCATGTTATCTGATTACATTCAAAAGCTTTCGGGATGACAAAATTAGACATGGGGACATGATGAATTGGATTCTTAGGTTTTGATCTTCACACGATGGCTTCAGTTTTCACTTTAAGAGTCTGATTGCAGGAATATCTTATCTTGAGAAGGAAGAAGTTCGTTTCCTCCTTAGGCAGGTTAGTTTCAACATCATAACAATTGTTCTGGATTTCATTTATTATCTTTTTCTCCCTATCTTGATTTTCCATATAAAATACATTGAAGGTTAAGTCGGTGTGATGGTAGACGGGGAAAATGAGATTACAGCCTCATGAAAAAGGTTTCGAATGAAGTGGTTTGCACTTAGATTATCAACAACAGAGCATTGACCATAACTTAAATTTGCATAGTTTGATGTAGAATCGTATACACCTTACAACTATCTTATGGTCATATTACATCATTTTGAACTAGGGTCTTCTGTCCATGACATGTATTTAATATATGTACAGGATCCCAACTTTTGGACATACAGACCTTTATCTGAACAGATGGTCCGTGCAGCTGCAGATGATGTCCGCTTTCTTCTGCATATCTATTACAGGATGATGGAGAAATTGAATCAACAGTCATTATGGTATCTTGCAGTTCGTGGTGCGCTCTATTGCCGCTGTTTTTGCATCAGCAATAATAATTTTGCAGACTGGCCATCTCTACCCCCTATTCCAGGTCTTGAATCTTTTTCAATATGTGTGCCACACAAGTAATACTTTAGACCCACACAAGTAAGACTTTAGACTTCAAAATGAGATGAAATATTCTGCATGCATATAACCTAGGTTCTCAGAAGCTGAATCATATATAAGCTTAAAGGCTTAAAGCTATTATGTATTGCATTATTCAAATCCAATTAATTCTGCCACTAAAGTTTATGTGCATGTCATCCATCAATCAGTGTTCGTAATGTTAATTTTTGACAGATAAGAATCCGCCGTAGTTTGTGTACACAGTGTAATTTAATTGGATGCTAAATCGGATGTTATTTCTCCTAGCAGATAACCTAAAAGTGGAGGGTAATGCTCCGGAGGAAGAAATCCTTTCGGTCCTTGATGTTCCCCCGGGAAAGATGGGCCGTGTTATCGGGAGAAGAGGAGCTTCCATCTTGGCAATAAAAGAGTCTTGCAAGTACAATTCTCCCACTTCCTCTGTGTACCTCCATCTGTTTTCCGCTTTTCTCTCTATCGCCGCCTAATTATTATTTTACTGTTATGGATATTACAGGGCGGAAATTTTCATGGGAGGCAATAAGGGTCCGCCGCAAAAGGTCAATCCAGTCCATCGAATCTAGATAATATAACAGTTTTTTTGAAGTATTCGCATAGAACTAATCGAGGTTTGTGGGGGTTTTTTCTGAATGTAGGTGTTTATCATAGGACCAGTGACGCAGGTGAGGAAAGCAGAAGCCATGGTAAGGGGGAGGATGATGGACGTGCAGTACTAACTAGAAACAACAAAAAAGAAACAAAACAAAAAAACTTGTATGATGATGTCCTCTTCAACCCTTTATATAAAATAAAAATACAAATAAAAATTATCTAATAATTCGGACTCCTATTTTTATTTATTTTTTCTTTTCGGTTTTAAAAGCAGGCTTTCTAGTTAAAATAGTCCATGAGATTGTCATAACTCTTCGCATTAGTTATAGAAGTGATCTCTGAGTTTATCCACAGAAAGTAAATCATTTTGATCATTCGTAATAAATTGGTCATTGATAAGAGAGTGCGCAATCCAGCAAGGAAGGAGGCGAGCAGAAGATTACAATGGAGTTCGGCATGCCAGGGCCGAACAGAAGATTGATTGGAGGAAGAGAAGGGTGTTCTTGAAAAATGAAAGATTAGGAACCACTAAAAAATTGTGACCAACTTTATTCGTTATACGTATAACTACACTTAAACATAGGCTCGAGATCAAGGGCGAGCATCCACCGGAATTTATATTAAAAAGCGTCGAAACCATCTCGACTCAGGATCAATACATTCCTCAATATTCCCACTGATGATTACGAACAAAACAAGCACACCAAAACACACGACTGCCAATATTTTGGCCGAGCAGGATTTAAGGAATATGCAGACACGAAAAATGGTGGAAAATAACAAAATTACTTTTGGAATCCACCGTACTGGTATTGCTGGTTGCCGCCGCTGAGACTTGAGAAGAGGTCGTCACCTATTCCTTGTGAAGAGGGGAACCCTGATTTCCCAAGACCTGTCCCCGAACCCATTGCTCTTCCCATGTAGTACGACGTTGGGGGCCCTTTCTCCCTTTCGTCTGTTCCATCGGTTAAGCCACCCACAATCCCCACATCCGCCAGATTCACCTTCTTGGCTGCAAGTACATGAAGTGAATAGGCAATTACCAAAAAACCGACCTAAACATGTATTTGATGTGCAGAAACGCAAAACTTGCGCACACAATTACTAAGGAACCAGAGATGTAAACTCGTCACTTCAACGAGAAACCCACTCCAAACGTTTACCCAGTCAATCCACTAACCGAAAATGAAATAGACTCAAATCATTAATCCCTGGCTATGTATCATGATTACAGAAAACCCTAATCCTAACATGATCCAGACATTTATCACATTTTTAGATAAACCACAATGGCAATTTTTCTGAATCTCAATTCTCAACTCACACATTGAACATTAAGCAAATTTTATTTCATGTGCAAACCAATAAATTATGCTATGGAAGGAAGTATGCTAGTTGACACGGATATACTTACGAGCAGATATATTGAGATCAATCAGTCCACGGCTAAGTGAATCGGCCCAAATGCCAGATTTCACTTGGAAATCCTTCTTGGGTGGAGTCTTCGAATCTGCTAAAGATTGTTTCCCCAAATTATTGTGGCTGCCATCATTGA
This sequence comes from Pyrus communis, assembly GCF_041283825.1. Classification (NCBI taxonomy): domain Eukaryota; kingdom Viridiplantae; phylum Streptophyta; class Magnoliopsida; order Rosales; family Rosaceae; genus Pyrus; species Pyrus communis. The sequence goes on along the minus strand of NC_142579.1, from coordinate 39,534,143 downwards.
CAGAACTTTGGGAAGGTTCTGAAGCTGCTGAATCAGAATGTGAGGCGAATGCCCCCATTATATCAGATCCATCAAAATTATTAAGAGGAACAGTGGCAAAGGGATCAACAATGTTGGTGTTTGTTGGCGCAGCATTTGTAGACTTGGTTTCTGGCTGGATAACTGGATCAGGAGTGGCAAAAAGATCAACTGTTGAAGTGGCCGGTGGAGAAATGATTGGTTGAGAAGCAAATAGATCAACGCCATTCTGTATAATTTAGATGCAGAAGAAGTCTGTTAGCAAAGAAATTTAGACCCGTTTTGAGGAATTAAAAAACACTTAAAGGAAGTCCCTAAAAGCAGTTCCTTGTAAGAACTACAAAATCATAAATCAAAACATTTCAGATGCTTAAGCAAACTTCTGCAAAAATTGCATATAGATGGGTGCAATTTAACTTATACCCTCTTTGTGTTTGAAATTTTAACGCAAACATCACCACTGAAACATAGGAATGCCTGACCTGAGAACTCACTCCAGTTGCTGCCTTGGGTGGTGCTGATACGAAGGTCGAGTCTGCAAATACTCCAGTTGCTGCCTGGGGTGGTGCTGACACAAAATCTGCATCTGCAAACAGATCAACATCCGTTGAACTGCTGTTCACGCCAGGCTTTTCTTCAGGAACAGATGCTGGAGCATCTATGAAGTCATCCATCAAATTTTGTCCAAATAGAGCCACTTGGTCTGAGCTTCCAACAGCAGCCTCTATTGAAAATAATATAGTATACAGAGATGTTAAATTAAATCAAAGAAATCATTCATATTATTAAAAAAAACACACACTACATACTTATTCTGTTAAATGTATTGCATAATGAATATGAAAAAAGAAAAAGCAGGAAACTTTACATCAACCAATAGTAGAGTGATATTCATATAAAGCGTATATGTTTGAACAAATAACGTAGAACTCAACAAAAGATGTACTGTGTTCCATGGCACAAGCAGCCTTCAAAAGATCACTGTGTTTAACAAATCAGACAATCTTGAAAGGCCAAATGGCATGGAATTGATTGCAGCTAAACATCATTTGCCAATGTCTTCCCCACAAGGCTTCCTTTTAGTTTTGCATTAAACTGCCGATTGCATCAGAGTTCATATGTACTTACTAGTAGTAGAAGTCCCTCGTGGATCAAAATCATCACCATCATCATCAGGAATACTTGCGCTTTGAGAATGAATTGAATTGTATGCATCAGCTTCATTTGATTTGTTTGATGACTTTGACACAGTAGATGATATATCATCCTGACCCTTCCTGCAAGATAAGCATTTTAAAATTAATCCAGACACGATCACACAGCAGAAAAATTATTAGGACAATATGTACGGGCTTCAGTATCTCTGTGTGCAGAGGGCAGGATGTGTGTGCATGTGTGTACTGTTAGTTTTTGGCTCGTCAATTTGTGTCCTTTTCTGTTTAGGATTGTTTTAGGGAAAGGGTGCACCAATTCTTCTCCTAATAGGGCTAGGAAAGAATCTTAGTTTCCTTATTCAATGTAGATTAGAAATCCTAGAAGTCTATTTGGAATTGGAAAGGAAGTCTAAATTCCTATTCCACTTAGAATAGGAATTATAATCTGTAAAGGACATGTAAGCCAACCCTATATCTATAAATAGGGTGCGGCAAGGCTGATTTTCTGCAGAGAGAAAACAGCCAAACAGCAGAGAGGTTTGAGATTAGTTCTAGGGTTTGCATAAGTTCTGTAATTGATAAACCAACTATTCAAGATATCTCTCCACGTCCGAAATGCATGGTAAACGTCTCTCCAAGTCAGCCACACAAGTTGGATACTCTTCAACCTCTTCAACAGATAGCAAGGAATCACACTTCTTCCTTATCTAAAACTCATGTGTAACTTAGTTTTGAATAAGTTACACATGAGTTTTAGATAAGGAAGAAGTGTGATTCCTTGCTATCTGTTGAAGAGGTTGAAGAGTATCCAACTTGTGTGGCTGACTTGGAGAGACGTTTACCATGCATTTCGGACGTGGAGAGATATCTTGAATAGTTGGTTTATTGCATAAGTTCTGTAATCTCTATTATTAATCAAAGAAGCGGTGATTTCTCTACCTAGGGAAATCACAACTGGACGTAGGCATAAGTTCTGCCGAACCAGTATAATTCTTGTGTGTTTCTAAGTTTTCTATATTTGCTAGTTTAGTCTATTGCCGTTGGTTACATCAAAGAACAAGGTCCAGTGAAAGGGGTTTTTTCAACAATTGGTATCAAGAGCTAGGATCAAGGTGTTCTACGATGTTAAAAGGGAAGATGAATGCGGATCAAGGACCTGCGTTAAAACCCTTTGACGGCAAGGATGACTTCACGGACTGGCAAAGGATGATGAAGAACGTACTGATACAGCAGGATTTGGATGATGCACTTGATGGTAAGAAGCCGGAAAGCATGACAGAAGCAGCATGGAATAAGGTTCTCAAGAAGGCCAAGAGTTCCATCGAGATCCATCTCACAAGATCAGTTCGGTCACACATCACCGAAAAGATGTCTGCCCAGGAAGCATGGGAAAAATTGGAGAATGTTTATATGGGAAAAACCGTGTCCAATAAACTTTTTCTAAAGGATGAACTATTCGGGCTTCGACTAGAAGAAGGAGGTGATATTGAAGATCACGTATGCAGGTTCCAGAATTGCATAGCTAATCTTCAGAAAGTCGAAGAAACTTACAAAGATGATGATATGGCTATCATCCTGCTAAGGTCTCTACCTTCGTCTTTCAAGCACTTTCGAACAACTCTAATGTTTGGAAAAGAGTCCTTGAAGCTTGAAGACGTAATTCAAGCTCTTCAGTCATATGCTAAACTAGATGATATAACTGAAAGCTCTCAAGGCCTTTATGCCAAAGGCAAGGAGAGGGGGCGGGAAAAGACAAGAGAAGAGAAAACTGGCAACAGAGGTAGGTCAAAATCCAAGAAGAAAAAGGAAAAGAAGGAAGGTTGCTTCGAATGTGGTTCAGCCGATCATTGGAAGAGGAACTGCAAGATTTGGAAAGAAAAGAAAGCCAAGATGGAAGGAAGCTCAGGTTCCGCTAGTGCAGTCACCGAACATGAGAGTGACGGGGAACTTCTTTCGGTAACATCGGGCTCCAAGGCTTTCAATTGGATTTTGGATACTGGATGCACGTTTCATATGTGTGCAGTAAAAGAATGGTTCGATACTTTCAAAGAAGTCAGCAGCGGGGAAGTCTTAATGGGGGATGATTCTTCATGTCCTGTAAGAGGAATCGGCACTGTTCGAATCAGAATGTTCGATGGGATGATACGAGCTTTAGGGAACGTCAGGTATGTCCCTAGACTAAGAAAGAATTTGATTTCCTTGGGTAATTTAGATGAGGCCGGTTATGGGTACAAGTCTAAAAAAGGAAGACTCAGGGTAACCAAAGGATCGCTAGTGGTAATGCAGGGTGACTTACAACCCAATAAGTTGTATAAGTTAATTGGGACCACTATAGTCGGGGGAGCAGCTGTTTCTGTAAATCAAAGTATAGAAGACAAGGCTGAACTATGGCATCATAGGCTCGGGCACATAAACCAGAAGGGATTGCAAGAATTACACAAGCAAGGCCTGTTGGAAGGCGTGTCAGCTTGCAAACTGGACTTTTGTGAATACTGTGTTCTTGGGAAGCAAAGAAAGGTATCATTCGCAAGTAGCAGTGCAGATAGCCGAAGTAAGGAGCAACTCAGCTATATTCACTCAGATGTTTGGGGTCCTGCTCCAACTAAATCAAATGGTGGAGCCAGGTATTTTGTTACTTTCATGGATGATTTTTCTAGGAAGGTTTGGATTTATTTCATGAAGCAGAAATCCGAGGTTTTTGCAAAGTTCAAGGAATGGAAAACAGAAACCGAAAATCAAACTGGAAGAAAGATCAAGTATCTGAGAAGTGACAATGGAGGTGAATATACAAGTAAGGAGTTCACCGATTACTGCAAGCAGGAAGGCATCATAAGGCACTTCACAGTAAAGAAGAATCCCCAACAAAATGGAGCTGCTGAGAGGATGAACCGAACTCTCATGGAGAGAGAAAGGAGCATGCGATTTCATGCAGGATTGCCTGATAGTTTTTGGGCAGAGGCTGTTAATCATGCAAGTTATTTGATTAACAGATCACCATCTACAGTTCTCGGTTTTAAGAGTGCAGAAGAGGTATGGTCTGAGAAGCCGGTGGATTATTCCAAGCTCAGGGTGTTCGGCTGCAGTGCTTATGCACATATTCCAAGTGATGAAAGGTCCAAGCTCAAACCGAAGTCTATACATTGCATATTCCTAGGTTTTGAGAAAGGAGTGAAGGGTTTTAAGCTTTGGGATTTCAACAACAGGAAAAAGGTTGTCAGTCGAGATGTTGTCTTTGATGAGACAACCATGCCTCTGAATAAAGTCGAGAGCAGTAGGGAGAAGAAGGATGATACTGGAATTGAAGCAACAAAGATTCCGTTAATCAGTTCAGATGAAGAAGAAGCTCAGGTGGAGCAAATTGAGCAAGAGGCCGAATCTGATGGTTTTGAGGAAGAAGAAGAGCATCAGCATCATTCACCAGTTAGGAATCAGGTGGAGCAAGAAACAGGACAGATTGAAGGTACTCCAATCTGCCAGATATCCCAAAGGAGTCAAACTCCACCCAACAATCCACCTGCATTCCAAAGATGCATAGCACTGGACAAACCTAAGCGGAACAAGAAGAAACTTGACAGGTTTGGGTTTGACCAAAACGAAGTTAATTATGCTCTTAACATTAGTCAAGGAGATCCAACTACTTATCGAGAAGCTATAGCAAGTGATGAGCGAGATAGTTGGATAAGTGCTATGACAGAGGAAATGGAGTCTCTTTACAAGAACTCTGTTTGGGAGTTGGTTCCTAAACCCAAAGACAGAAAGCTAGTTGGATGCAAGTGGGTATTTAGGAAAAAGGAAGGACTACACGAACAAGATGCCGTGAGATTCAAAGCAAGGCTCGTGGCTAAGGGGTACTCACAAAAGGAAGGGGTGGATTATGATGAGATCTTTTCACCTGTAGTCAAGCATACTTCTATCCGATTGCTTTTAGCAATGGCAGCTCAGCATGACATGGAGATTGAGCAGATGGATGTAAAGACAGCGTTTCTTCATGGGGATTTAGAGGAGACGATATTCATGGCTCAACCAGAAGGGTTTGTTGAATATGGGAAAGAAAACCTAGTATGTCAGCTAAGGAAGTCCCTGTATGGCCTGAAACAGTCTCCAAGACAGTGGTACAAGAGGTTTGATTCATTCATGCTGAAAATTAATTTTAGAAGGTGTTTGTATGACTGTTGTGTGTACTATCATGTGTTCCAAGATGGGATGATCATATTGCTATTGCTATATGTGGATGACATGTTAATTGCTTGTCAAGACAAGTCTAGAATTCAAGACTTGAAAAGGATGTTGAGCGAGGAGTTCGACATGAAGGATCTAGGTGCGGCACAGAAGATCCTTGGCATGGAAATTCAGAGAGATAGGACCGCTGGAAGGATTTGGATATCACAAGCCAAGTATATTCAGAAGGTTCTTGAGAAGTTCAACATGCAAGAAGCAAAGGTAGTTTCGACTCCTTTGGCAGCTCACTTCAGGTTAAGTGGACAACAGTGTCCTACATCCGAGGAAGAGCAACAAGAAATGAAGAAGGTGCCTTATGCTAATGCCGTGGGCTGCCTCATGTATGCAATGGTATGCACACGTCCTGACATAGCTCAAGCAATCAGTGTCGTTTCCAGATACATGGCAAATCCAGGAAAGCAACATTGGGATGTAGTCAAGTGGATTTTGCGTTATTTGAAGGGTTCTTGGCGACAAAGGATTATGTTTGAGAAGCAAAAGGAAAATGCAGGGGTGTTAGGATATGTGGATGCCGATTATGCAGGGGACTTGGACAAGAGAAGGTCAACTTCTGGTTATGTGTTTACATGCGCAGGAGGACCAATCAGTTGGAGGGCACTACTGCAACCAATTACAGCTTTATCGACCACAGAGGCAGAGTATATTGCATTGGCCGAAGCTGGAAAGGAAGCAATTTGGCTTAGTGGCTTGGTAAGTCAAATGGGAATCACTCAAGATTGTGTGAAGCTTAAGTGTGATAGTCAAAGTGCCATTCACTTGGCAAAGAATCAGGTTTTTTCTGGAAGATCAAAGCACATTGAAGCAAGATATCACAGAATCAGAGATTGGGTGGAGTCTAAGGAAATTTGGATTGAAAAGGTTCATACGGATGACAATGCCGCAGATTTCCTTACAAAGATAGTGCCGGCCAAGAAGTTCAAGCATTGTTTGAACTTGATCAATCTCGTTGATTGATTAAAGTGGAGCACCTCCTCACCTGAGGTGCAATGAGGCAAGAAGGAGGTTGCCAAGGAGAAGACTCTTGAAGTTTTTCCAGAGCTACTTCAAGAAGGTTCAAAGATACTCTGGGGTGCAAACGATCAAGACTTGGTTTGACTCACCAAGGTGGAGATTGTTAGTTTTTGGCTCGTCAATTTGTGTCCTTTTCTGTTTAGGATTGTTTTAGGGAAAGGGTGCACCAATTCTTCTCCTAATAGGGCTAGGAAAGAATCTTAGTTTCCTTATTCAATGTAGATTAGAAATCCTAGAAGTCTATTTGGAATTGGAAAGGAAGTCTAAATTCCTATTCCACTTAGAATAGGAATTATAATCTGTAAAGGACATGTAAGCCAACCCTATATCTATAAATAGGGTGCGGCAAGGCTGATTTTCTGCAGAGAGAAAACAGCCAAACAGCAGAGAGGTTTGAGATTAGTTCTAGGGTTTGCATAAGTTCTGTAATCTCTATTATTAATCAAAGAAGCGGTGATTTCTCTACCTAGGGAAATCACAACTGGACGTAGGCATAAGTTCTGCCGAACCAGTATAATTCTTGTGTGTTTCTAAGTTTTCTATATTTGCTAGTTTAGTCTATTGCCGTTGGTTACATCAAAGAACAAGGTCCAGTGAAAGGGGTTTTTTCAACATGTACATCTGTGAGAAAGAGAGCTGCAGACAAAATTAGCTATTACTGATAGAAACCACCAATACTCCAACGCATTGCAGTTCTGAGTCTCAGAAGAACCTTTTTCAGTGTTATCCAAAGTATCTCAGTCTAAAGGCATGATAGCTTAAGGTTGCAACCTCTCGCGAACTGTAAAAATCAAATACCTGCTTCTTGTTGAGCCCTTCTTTGAAGAGCTCTCTCGGTTCTCACTTGTAACTCCACGGCGTGATCTGCCAAAGCTGAACTTCTCAGTCTTATCTTCTTCATGTCTGTCTTTGTAGCTATCCCTGAAACTATCACCAGCTCCTGTACCACCTAGACCTCCATATCGGTCGCTACTCTGATAGCTGCTATTACCATACGAGGATGAAGTCGCTGAACCTGACTTATATGTTATCCCAGTAGATGAAAGTCCAAAGTACCTAAAGTTGGCAACGTGCTAATAGTTTATAAGATGAAATCTAATCAAAAGAGTTCAGAGAAGTTGAAGTAAACTTGAAAAGCTAGTCGACTGAAAATAAGCTTACTTGTCACGATTTGCAGCAGCCTTGTTTCTAACTTCTTGTATTTTATCTTTATTATTCAGAAGGGCCACTATGGTTTCCGCCTTCTTCCTCACATTTATACCATTATCTTTCCCACTTGGCTCAACATATTCAAAGCTTGAGAGTGACTTCAACAGAAAGAAAACCAAAGGAGAAATAGAATATTTGAGCATGTTCAACCTTATTCTCAGCTTGATATACACAAAAAGAAAGGTTCAGAACATATAAAAAAAAAGCCCTTACTGAGATTTGGAAAGTATGTTCTATAATGTCGTCAACAGCACGTTCAGATCCATGTGACACCAAATATTCTATAACAGCCAATGCCTGATACAGAAGTGGTTTCAGATATGGAAGGGTTAAAAAGGCACATGACTCAACGATGTCAAAATTTAGTATATATGCATCTCTATAAGCACCATATTTGATTCTACCTTATAAACATGGCGCCAGTCTTTTCCCGTCTCACTCAGTCTTGTCCATAAGACATTCATTACCATCTGACATTCCGAACTAAAAGATAACAGAAATCAGCAAGTCTGTATAAGTACATGTTCCTTCAAGATTCCGGAAATTTGTACTATAAAAAAGATTTTAACAGTAATGCAGTTGAGACTCACAATTTTTTAGTGGCCTGTGCAATCTCTGCCAAAGCAGAGCCATGAGGACCCCAAGGTTCATTGTCCGTGGCATCCAATACCTGTCACATAACAGCAATGAAATGAATTCGTTAAGCTTAATAAAAATCTCGAACTGGACATAGCTAAAGCAAATCATAATTATCCAGAGTTCAGCTCCCAAAACGAGATTAAACAAATTCATGTCAGCCAGTTGAGCTAGTATATGCGAAAAATAGACAATAGCTAAAGCAAATCAATGCAGGAATTTCGTAATTGGAGAAAACTTGTTGAAGTGACCTCTCAAAGCTAAACGACCTAAAGTATAGCTACAATATCAGCTCAAATGCACCTACAAGAATAGAATCTAAGTCTGCAATGCTACGATAACTGTTGAGGACGAAAATTAAATAATAAATTTTGGTGTTTGTATACGCCATGAATACAACAATTCGAGTTCAGATCTATAATTTTCGTTGCACGATACGAAATTCCAATGAAAAATGTAAATTTCGTCGAATTAACAGTAAATTACCTTCTGTTCCATCTCTGGAACCTTCAAAACCTTCAGATTCACCTCCCTCTTTCTGCACATCAAGATTAAGCAAACAAAATGTCAATTCAATTGCAGACAATATCAAATTAAAACGGAAAATTTTCGTAAAATCGCAATAAAAACTGACATGTCTCGGACCGTCTGATCGAAGACCTTCATGAAATCCATGACGAATCTGAAAAATTCGGAAATGCGCGATGAGATTGGAGAACCAAAATTGCGACTGAATCAGAGAAATAGAAGTCAAATTTTGGAGGAATGCACGAAGATTAAGGAAGAAAGAAGAAGGACATTTGAGTAGAAAGTTGAAGAGAAAGGAAATGAAAGGATTTTCAGATCTCGGCGTGCGTCGCCAGACGAAGAGAGAGAGAAGAGAGGAGAGGGAGAGAGATAATCGGGTGGTTATTTTGTGGCTTTTAAATTACAGAGTACCGGTAAAAGCCAACGAGGTCCCGCGATGATGTATTGCTGTTTGTGTTTGGGTGCCTATTCTGGCACTCTAAAATTCACCCAACTCAAAATAATTCAATATTTATATTGTTATTAGCATTCTAAAAGTCTCATTTTATATTCTAACTTTCTAAACTTAAAAAGAAAAATACACTTGTACGGAGTGTAAAATGAGATTTTTAGAATACCAATAACACTTTCCTTTATTTTTTGGTGAAAAAAGGGGGTGATGACACCCCGAACCAAACTAAGTTGTATCATTAATGATAATAGAACGGCCCATACAGACATCAACAAGGTCATCCATTAGATGTAGCATAAGCTATTGGGGAAGGAGCGCAAAAATATACAAACCAATATCCATATTATAGCTCAATTCGGCTAAGCGACATAATGAGTCGATTATAATAAATTAGTATCAAACTCGTCACCAACAAAATACAAATATCATTAGAATAGTAGTTGTGTTCTCCCAAAGGGAGAATGCACATATTCCGTTTTTTACAAATAATGTATCTTTATCCTACAAACTCCATCATCAGCTGTTTAGTTTTTTAATCTTGATTCAAATATCATCCATACTAAAAAAATCATTTGAATTGGAAATCATGTATTTCATTTAAATGTATCAATTAAATGGATGGTTTATTATGAATGTGTTACTTGATACTTTGTCAATTTGTTTAATATATTTATTATAACTAAATGATCTCTCATTCTAATGATTTTTTGTAGAGATGATCTCAAATGAAAATTAAGAAATTGAACTATTCTAATTATGACATTTATATGATGAATATATGTTTTTCGAAAGAAATGGAATATGTGCATTCTCTCGTTGGGGAACTCAAGTATTATTCATATCATTACATTGTAATACTTGTGTTTCCTTTTTATTCAAATTATTTTAGGGTACTTTAACGAAAAGCTCCCGGTATTATTAATTGTAACGAAAAATCATATTTTTATACTAAAAAGCCAATTATGGTATTATTTACTTTATGCTTTATTTTGTTTTTTTCGTTAAAACTAAAAGTTTTCAAACATTTTTCATTAATTTTCTTATGATTTTATGGGTAAATATCATTTGTATCCATCATTTATAGGTAAATATCATTATACTCTAATACTCACGTGTTTCTTTTTTCTTAAGATGATTTTATGGATGAGTTTGGAATGGCATTTTGTGGGTTTAGGGTACATGGCAATATTTTGTAGTACAAATATTATAATTGGAATTGTAATTATCTTTGTCATCATATTTAGAAGCATTTATTCAATATTGAAACCGTTTAGTCACATATAAATCAAACAAATTGATAGCTTATGTTGCCTATTACCATAATCATCCGTTTGTTTGATACATGCGAACGGCTACATGGTCTTCAAATTAAATTAAATTTTCTAGAGATGGTTATTGAATAATAATAAAGAGAATTAACGATTCTGATTATAACATTTATACAATGAAATTATAACACCTCGTCAGTAAAAGAATAATATCATTCTATAAACACAATAATACGATTAGTTCTCTGGATCTCATTCATGATTTTGAGATTTTGAGAGTATTTGGTCAATGATTTTAAGGTCGGACCCACATATTTTTTTATTAATTAGGTGTTACTAAATTTTAAAACTCTTGAATTCGAATATTTATTTTTCGTACTCATTCATGATAAGTAAATGTGACGATGTTTATGCGGTGTCTAAATTGGGTTTGGGAAACTTTAACAGTTAGGTTGGCCAGTCGGCCCAAAATATTGGGTTAGGGCTTCTTTTTTTGGTCTGAATATTGGGTTTGGGTTTCTATTAACACACGCTTGGACCGATAGGTTTCGGCGTGCCGGTTCATAAACAATACTAACCAACAAAGCGGCGGTCACATTACTTCACCTATTCGTCCGTCAGCAAACAATTCCTCACAGCCCGTTATACAAATCCGCCTCCCTCCATTTCTCGTTAAGTAAAAGTTAACTAACTTTCCTACCCATAAAAACCTACCAGTTTTTAGTTCTCCCTCCACATTACTCTTTTACGGTTTACTGTTTACCTGTCCAAGCAACCTCGCACAGATCCCCCAAGTTCTTCCCTTTCAACGCGGTTTTCAATATTGTCAGTCTGATTTGTTTTTCTTTCAATTCTTATAAATTTAATTTTTATAATTTTAATTTATATAGTTTCATTTGTTGACTATTGCTTTTTTGCTTTTTTTTTTTTTTTTTTTTTCAGTCATATAATTTTCAAGTATTTATGGGTCAAAGTCACTGATCAAAACTTTCGATTTGGTTGCAGGGTTTTTAAAGTCGGTTGCTTTCTCTTGTTCTGGGAACCGATCGAAGCGAAAATGTTCAAGCGAGCGTTTGGGAAGGCTAAGCAGGAGGCTGGTCCCCTGCCCACGATTCACAAATTAAACGATGTATGAATTTTGGGGGTTTTTTTATTTATTATTCAATTTGTTATGTTTTGCAGAAATTATGACGAGGAATTGGGTTTTGTGATTGTAATTATTTGGGGTTTTTTCTTCTTCTGATAAGTGTCCGCTTTTTGGGATTTTGCAGACACTTGACATGCTGGAGAAGAAGGAGAAAGTGCTTGTGAAGAAGGCAGCTCAAGAGACTGAGAAAGCTAAACAATTTACTCAAGCGAAAAACCGAAATGGTAAGAAACCCGATCAGGTTAGATTCGATTTTTTCGGTGTTCTTTGTTTTGTGTTAGCCCATTTGAATGTTTTGTGAAATTGACATCATATGTGGATATGTTTTGTATTGAATTTGAACAGAAATTTTGCTTTATGACGATTTTGATTGGCTTTTAAGAATGTGGGTAGGCTGTTCAGTGTCCAATTTTGTTTTCGCGTTATCCATTTTTGGTGGACGGACATGTTAAAGACTAGGGAGAACAAATTGTAGTCACTAGTTACTTGCTTAGGTCTGAATTTTTCCGCGCAAATCATGGTTGGGGCTCATGATCGTGTGTGGATTCCGTTGAGTAAATCTGTAGGTTGTAAAAGAAAATGAGTGGACCTGTGTGACTCGGACTTATAGCGAGATTGTGGAACCTATGTTCTTGTGTGGTAATTATTGTTAAATTGTATACCTTGTTGCTATTTTTAATACAGCGGCGATAAAGTGTTTAAAAAGGAAGAGGCTTTACGAACAACAAATTGAACAGCTTGGAAATTTCCAATTGCGTATTCATGATCAGGTACTTGTTGCATTGTTTGAACTATAATGAAGTTACATGTGTTGAGAGTTTAAGTTGAAGACCTGTTTTGCGTTGGGGTTTTAGATGATAATGCTGGAAGGCGCAAACGCTACAACAGAAACTGTTGATGCATTGAGAAGCGGAACCTCTGTAATGAAGGCCATGAACAAGGCCACGTAAGTTCCGTCTGAACTGAATTATATAGAAGTTATAGATTCATTGGTCCATCATTTCCATAACTATAACATATTCGTAAATACATCTTAAATTACTCGTTTCACTTTCCGTTTACATTGCTTTGTTTTGAAGAATGATTGTCTTTGGAGGTTCTGTCAAAGGAAGCATTCCGTATCCTTTTGTTCTGCATAGTGTAACTCAACTTTGGCCTGTTTTTCCTACAGGAAAATTGATGATTTGGAGAAAACAATGGATGAGATCAATGACCAAACTGAAAGCATGAAACAAATTCAGGAGGCATTGTCAGCACCTATCGGTGCAGCAGCTGATTTCGATGAGGTATTGTCTTTGCAAGTTATTAGTTCATAGATTCAATTGCTTTTTCCAAACCAATAGTTCAAATATTACATTTTTTTTATGAGGTATTGTCTTTGCAAGTTATTAGTTCATAGATTCAATGCTTTTTCCAAACCAATAGTTCAAATATTACAATTTTATTTTCGCAGGATGAATTGGAAGCAGAGCTTGAAGAACTAGAAGGAGCTGAATTGGAGGAGGAGCTTCTTCAGCCAGCCACAAGTGCTCCCGCAGCTCCCACACCTCCAGTATCTGTAAATCCTGAAGTAGGCAGGCAGCCAACACGACCAGCTCCTCAAAGAAATAACCGTGAGGAAGATGAGCTTGCTGCATTACAGGCAGAGATGGCACTTTAAGCGGTTATATATGTGTATCAGGTAGATCATTTCTCTTGATAATACAACCATGATAGTTTATCACTCAAGTGGGTAATAAACATAATGTGATTTAAATTATCACAAAACTTGAAAAAGTTTTCTTAATCGTATCAACCATCAATTACTGCTCAATTAGGGTCATTGCACACCGCATAGATTATCATTCAAAGCACAAACGGGTCATTTTAGAAGAAAAAAAATGGCATGCTGAAAACGGTCCACATGTATGTCGCTATCAACTATTGCTGAATTACGGTAGTTGCACTCCACGGAGATTATATCATTCAAAGAACAAGCAGGTCATTTTAAAAAAAGTCGTCGTGCTGAAAACGCTTAACATGCATCTTATGACAATTCAGAAAGACACCGATAGTTTATTTGTTTGATCTTTTCATGTGCTGGAATTTGAATAAGAGTTATGTTTCTGCAAGCATTTGATGCATCTGCCTTTCGTTATGTTAATTCCATTCAATCTGACGGGTTTCGTTTCCCTGAGTGCAGTAGTAACATGTAGCAGCAGACGCGTAATAAACTCTGGACGACGATGCGAATCGCTGGGACTCTCTCCATACTGACTAGTAAACTTTTTATACTGCATTTGATGTTGAGGACACACTGTACAGATAGTTAAGTTTTGATAACGAAGTGTGTACTTTGTAATTTACTCGAATATTGTAGGCTTCTTTGTAAAACTAGTGGGAACCTCTGTGTCCTCTTTCCCCCAGTTCAAAGACTAAAAAACCAGATGGGAATACAACGTTATAGTTTAGTGATACAATTATTGATGTCCTCTTTTGTCAATGTCAATTTTTGAATCCATGCGTGTTTAAAGGTATAAAACGTCGTCGTATGGAAGTGGGCAAAAGCCGCAAACATGCACGCAAAAATTGCAAAGGGACATGAAAGATCAGATTCATTCACTACACCACAAACCCTCTTTAATACCATGTATCGTAGGATTCAATGACAGAGAGAAAAAAGAAATTGTAGAGTACTGAAACACAATCACGTGTAGTACAGATAAATGACAGGCTTATATGATGTTATTAACACTCTAACTATATAAAAACACAAGGGCAAAATTTGTATAGACTGCATAGATGAGTGCATAATGACATTTTTGAATGTCAATAATAACTCCCTCTACTTATTTTCTATTTGAACGAAGGAAATAAACTTAGAATTTGAACAAAAGTCAGAATTTACATATAGACGTGCATTAATACTTTGTTTGGATTCACACATAGAAATGTAGTAAAAATTCATCCATGAATGGCCACTACCACTCCACCACTGTTGTTGCCGCCACCACCATCACCCAGCATCATCACCTCCACCACCATCTCCACCACCATAACAAATCATATTATGTTGCAACGTTTAAATATCACAAGATTCCCCTACTTAATAGAACAAAACATAAAAGATGGGGGACCATCAACCATCAATCCATCATCCTTTGACTATATCCAGGAAAAACAAGAACTTATACATATTGTTTTGATGTGGACTTTCAAATATTTTACTAATTCAGATTTTAACTTTTAGACAGACAACAAAGTTGGCAATGGCATTTATAAGATTTTTTTTTTTTTTCCTTTGACTTGCGATCACTCTGTCTGTCATAAACAAGAATTTGAAAGGGATGTATGTCCAATCTTAACTCACTGATTCAGCTTAAAAAATAGTTATGTTGGTGTTTTTGTTCTTAATTATATCTGATTAATTGAAAGATTCTCACTTGATTTATATCTTAAACAAGAAATGGAGAACAAGGTTGCCTTTGCTTACTTCCATAAGCATTTGCTCAAGTGTGAAAACGATAAGAAAAACTCCCACGTCACGTGGATATGTTACCTCTCTCTTTTTCTCATTCATCAAAGTCATCATTCGGAAGATGAACGCTGAGCGAGAAAGATCAAAATGGGACATATCTCTTAGATAGGTAATCACTATTTGGGATACATGGGATGTATGCATATTTTTGGTTGTGTTCTAAAATTTATTTGGGGAAGGGATATTCATCCACAGATAATGCCACCAAGAAGCAGATAACTTACATTCATTAAGTTGCAATTTTTAGAGTTCAATGTGAAAACCTGAGAGGGACAGATAGAAAACAAAATTTGAAGCCCAAGTTTTCTAAACCTCTCTTTTATTGGAATATAAACACTAATTAAGAAACTTAAACACCAGATTAAAGCCTGTCAAACAAACCCTAATTACGGCATCTCACATAGATGTAGCATATGCAATGTTTTGGTAGTTTATAGCATGTGAATTAATTAATTAATCTCATATTTTAAGGTGATGACTAACAAACTACAATGGTTTATTAAATTATGCTTTTCGAAAACAATGATGATTAACTAAGTTTAATGAAGTTAATAAATGAAGTGGTTGAGGCTTAAATAATGGCTTGGCCTTAACATATGAAAAAGTCTAATGAAGTTAATAAATGAAGTGGTTGAGGCTTAAATAATGGCTTAACCTTAACACATGAAAAAGTCTTCACACACAATTGTTTTAGGGAATTGTTATTAGCACTCAAAAAATCTCATTCTACACTCCAAACTTTCTATATTAGGAAAGAAAAATACACTTGTGAAGAGTGTAGAATGAGATTTCTAGAGTGTCAATAACACTTCCCTTGTTTTATTTAATTATGTCCTCTCAATAATCACTACGGAGTAGCCCAGTTGTGGGACGAATTTTAAACTTGTATTTTATACGGATGATTTTAGATTTGATTCTTGACACATGTGAACTACACGATAGTGATCAGGGAACTCTGCAATATCTCTGTAAGTCTTCTCTACTCTCTAAAGAGTAAATTATCATAGCTTCGCCACCTATTATTATTTTTTTTTTAATATTATGTACTCTGGATTCTTGAATAGTCAGATTTCAAAGTACTTGACCGTACAATTAACAATTCGATCCAATTTAAGTTAATATTTTGATTTGAACTACAGCTTTCAAACAGTGACATCTAACCTTCGGCAGCACACCGCAATCTGCATGAATAATTAAAAGCTTATAATATGATAATAATGCATGTGAGTCTGACAAATATGATGCTGCAAACTTACAATGTGTTCATATCGCTGACTGAGCCAGAGATTTTAACATACAACCGTGTTTTATCTTCAGCTTTTCTTGATATTTTTTGTCATCAGACCAAGATACGAAGAGAGATACATCTTCGAAGACGGTTAAAAAAATCTCGTTCTCATGATATCCTCAACTTTCAAAAGGTTACAAGACTAATTCGGGCTAGAGTAGTTGTTTCTTAAGTTTAGTTTTGATTTTGTCTCCGTATAACTGAAAGTGAAATATTCTAGATTAAGAAGAACTATTATTTTTACTTGACATTTTTTTTTTTTTGGTTAAATAATTCATTGACCATATATAACCTTTGATTTTTACCACTTCATATCCCAAACTTGCAAACGTGATGTATGTTATGACTGTAAAAATCAACACAGCTAGGGCAGAATATCTTTATGGTTGTTGTGTCGAGAGAGGGACATGAACTTTGAATTGGCCAGACTCCCGCACAACTCATGACCTCTGACCTACAAGGGAAACAGGCAAACATGATGAGGCCATCATGTTCAGAAATTTCTCAGAACCCAACAATGGCAAATTTGAGAAAGTTGAAATTTTTACATAGAGCACAAACACGCAGAATTTCAATTCACATGATGCGAGAAATATAGAGACGTACAACTACTTGATGTGACAAATAGAGAGAATGGAAGATCAATGCATATTCATAAACTAGTTATCGACTTTATTTTGGTTTACATAATATGTTCTCATCCATGAACAAAACAAACACAAGATTTCAATCACATTACACAATAAATACAAAGATGATCACGTGAAGTGACAAATAGAGAGAATGGTGAAGATCAATGCATATTGTTCATAAACTAGCCATTTACTTAAATTTGATTTACATAATATGTTCCCATCTATCAAAAGCACCAGAGTTCCAAACAGCACTGAAAACTAGAGCAAGTGAAAAAAATTAACGTCAAAGATAGAAATTAAAGCATTTCTAGCTAACTAATTTGTGATTTTTCTTCCCCCCATTTCCTTTGCCAATTCAAACCCTTTTGTTTCAGTAGTTGTAAATTTCAGCTTGAAAACAATTCACCCAAATCCGTGCAGCCTGATGGGACAGCTTCACTGGTTTTTTTCTCAAAACACATGCCATAGTAATTGACATTAATATCATAAGCCATACCATATCCATAATCCATACAAAACCAAGAATCCTGATCAAGATAACCATTCCCAGCAATCGAAGACGAATCCGAAACGCTCGATCCTTCCTGAGACAATGAAACAGTGGTGCTGAAATTCCTCCTTGAACTTGCACCGAAATTCGAAAAACCCAAGGGCTGGGGGCTGTATAACTGATCAGGGTTTAAGCGCAGCGTCTGGTTGTAGGCATTGAGTCCGGAGTTCACATCGGATAGCGTCTGCAATGTGGCTGGTTGGAAAGTTGAGAAGGCAGGGTCTTGAGGTTCCTCAGTTTTTGGGATTCCAGAAAAATTGGCATTGTTTGTAATCGTGGGCTCTCTCTCTTCGCTACTGATATTCTTTACCTTTCCTCCCAAAACCAAAAGTTTCTTCTTTAACTTGGTATTCCAATAGTTCTTCACATCGTTGTCTGTTCTTCCAGGCATGTGAGAAGCAATGACTGACCATCTAAAAAAATGGGGGAAATTTTAAAAATGCAAATAAATTAGAAAACTGATCAAATTAAATGTTGCGTATTATAAATTAAGATTTTTTTTTTTTAAATAACCATTTAAATTTGTTTACTTGCCGGCTTCCCATCTGGTTGTAGAGGCTGAAGATAATGCTGTCTTCCTCTTCAGTGAAGCTTCCATGTTTGATGTCTGGCCTCAGATAGTTCAGCCACCGCAGACGGCAGCTCTTCCCGCACCGCCTCAGACCTACAAAGTGTGAAAAAAAATAATAAAGTTGAGAACTTTTGCAGAGATTGGCACAGAAAATAAAACCCCTTTCTCATTTCTCCTAGAATTTTCATTCTTTTGAGCCCAAAAGATCGAATTTACAGAGACAGAGAGAGACCAGCTTTTTTGGGGAGAAGAATCCAGTTGCCGCCGGTGCCATGAGACTCGAGGTAGGACTTGAGAGCTGCGTCTTCTTCCGGAGACCACGGGCCTCTCTTCACGTTGTCTTTGTCACAGCATGGAGTGCGTCCCATGGTTGCTTACTGTGTGCCCTCACTCACTCCCTAAGGACCAAACAGAAAGGACAGAGACGATAAAGAAAAAATTCAGACGCGCAAAATGCGTAGGGTTTTGGGGGAGGAAGGACTTTATAAAGATGGTGGCACCTTGAAATAAATAAACAATAAATAAAACGCTTGACCATTGTACGGATGCCTTCGTTGTTCAATTTTACTTACAATATTTTGTGTGTGATACTTGTTTCTTGCTTAACAAGATAGACCCCCAGCAAATGGATGTGTATTTGACCTTGTATTATTTGGTTCTTTTAATCATGGAGATGAATTAACATTAAAACAGTTGACGTTGATATTACGATTTAGTATTATTTTTCTCTATTTATAAAAATGAAAGATTTAGGTTTGATTTTTTTGATAATAGAGTTCGTTTTCATTTCTCATAAATTAGAACATGGTCTTATCATTCAAATTATGATATGCGTATTAGTTATTAATCTTACACCTAATAACACATTGGTTACAAAGTGACGGTCCAAATGTCCTTTAATTTGGTTGGTCGAATTGTACTAGTTTGATTCTATTTCATAAGTGCCTGTGTTCTAAACTAGCGTCACAAAATATGGACTTAGTCAAACTATTTGATTGTTGAATTAAGAGTTGAGGGGGTTTTTTCTTTTTTTTTTTATAAATTTATTATTATTATTATTTTTTTTTTATAACCATCCTATATGTATATGTACTTGCTTGTTGATTCTTTACACAATCATTTTTTTATTATTGTCGAGGTAACATCATTTCATCGTAAAAACATCATAATCTAAATACCATTTTAAAAAGAATTTATTTGTTTTGAAAACCGCTTGGTTATTAATATAAATCAAATCAAGTGAATTTTTCAAAGTGGGTTTGTGCTATTTTAGTAAAATTTAATTTTACTATTCAAAGTAAGCTTTGAAGGCTTTGGACCAAGTTGCGTTTAAAATTTTTAACCATTACAATAAGGTTAGCAAAAAGTGGTAAAACTTGAGGGCGGTGACTGCTTTTTGCTCTCTCCTTTTGACTTTGTATTTTGTTGTTTTCTCTGTTTTCAGTCTTCAGATTCCTTGTCACGGACTCACGTTTACGTTTCTCCGTCGGTAAACTTCTACAAAATGTTACATCAACCATATCATTTTAACACAATCCACGGCGAGTGTTTTGGTACACGGACGGTTATAATTATGTTTGTGTGTGTTTTTCTTTTCTTTCTAACATGGAGTCTCTACCTACTCTGCATGCTCGAGTAATTCTGAAGTTGGTATATACTAGATTGAGTATAAACAAGGCAAACTCTGATCTTATGAATCAAATCAATAACTCGTGATGCTTAGTTAAATCAAGACTCGTAATAAGCGATTGTTCAACATAAATGAACTACACAAATACCGTGAGAGGTAGCCTTTGTAGAGTTGAGTAAGAGTCGAACTTGGACCACTGCTATTGCAGTTCTTCCGCATTGCCAGCGCCCACCAACCCCCGGGATAGAAGGAATTTGGAAATCTTACTGGTTGTAGCTTTCTTCTGACATCGATGAAAGGCTTGAATGGTACGATTTCTCCATCACTCCACAACAAAGGAGCAATCTCGTTCTTGGTCTGTGAAGTTATTTGATAAGCTCACAGCCCAATTACCTTTTGGGCCCAGGATCTGCAGAACCAATGTGATCTAAATATGATCCACTTGGGCTGGGCTGGTGTGGGCTATAAATGTGTATGTTAGCCCAGTTAAGAAGGCATTTGACATGCGTGTCGAGTGTACTGAAACCATTCTTTAAGGGGTGTGACATTCACATACCTTTTTTTAGTTCTCATACACTCTTCTAACTTTTGGTAGTTGAATCAGATGAATTGAAGAAAATCAATAGACAAAAATTAATAAGAAATAAGTGAGAAGTAAAAAGTTACGTGGATAGCACACCCATTCAAAGTTAGAAATTTCTAAGAGGAGAGAGAAGATTCTTTTATGTAAGAAATTCTACGAACTGCGAATTTGAATGACTATGGAATCCAATGTGAAACAAGGAATTTGGCTGTCCCAAATAATCATATTGAATTTTATGCAACTTGTACTTTTATGCAAGAATTTTTCATGTCGAGTTAATGGTTCGTGTAAGAAATTATGAGGCCTAAATTCACGGTATCAACCCGCCTTAAGGAAAGAGTTTAATTCAAACTGTCCCCACACAAGAGAAAACTTGAATTGTACATATAAGTTCTTGACCACTGAGCATTACGGTCTTGTGGTTTAAGTTTGGTTTTCGTCAATGAAAAATTTGAACTAAACTATTATACTAGTTCATAATATATCGTAGCCTATCATGAATTTCACCATAAAGATCTCGCGAGTTAATAATCGAAAATCATATGCAATGTACACAACAGTTAGATATATAGTAAGTGCTAACAGGGCCGACCCATGGCCAGTGCTGGCAGGGCGACCGTCCGGAGCCCAAAAAAATTAGGGGCACCAAAATTATCAGTGTGCATATTTATATACGTTTTCATAAGAGTATAAATTTATAAAATTTGGTTTAATTACAAAGAAATTTAATTAGAACCGGTGATTTTGTTGTTTGAAATTAATGAGGAGGTATTGGGTTCAAAACACCATGTGTGCTTATTTAAATTCCAATTTTTACAAATTTATTTTCATAACAGTATAAATTTATAAAATTTGACTAAATAATTAGAAGTTTAATTAGAAGCAATGCTTTTTGTACTTAAAATTAACGAGAGATCCTAAGTTCGAAATGTTATGTGGATGTTTATTTTTCAAAATTTTTACGAAGTTTTGTTTTGCTGTTAATTTAATTTTAATTACTAGCTAGTAACTATGTGGGTTGCTATTTTTAAACATTCGTTCCAATTGAAGTCTAATCTTCAACAAAAAGTAATGCGCATATTAAATTTTTAGACCAACTTTGCAAATCATATGACGTACACTATTCTAAAAATTGGCCTAGGCAGCAGCCTAGGCACAAGGTGGTAGAGCCCCGCCCCGATTTTGAGCAAGGCGTTTGGAAAAATCGGTTGGAAGCTATGCGGTCCTAGGTGGGCTAGGCGGGCCTAGGCAGCTCCTAGGTGGAGAGCTAGGCATCACCGAGGCGGTTTATATATATATATATATATATATATTTAATTATTGTGTGCTTTTTTCTTTTTTGGTTTCATGGTGGTATACTTATGGAAATAGTGTACCTAATTTGCAAATGATGGATTTACTACAAGTTCATCCAATAGTGAAACGAATTGGAGCACTTTTAAGGGGATATATACAAAGAAAATAAATAAACTAGATACAACAAGGTTAAATAATTTAGTCTATATCTAATCTAATACAAGGATCATGATTCATGAACAAGAAGAATTTAGTCTATCATCCAAATCCTCCTCATTATGATTATATGCTTACTATTTTTTAAATATTGAACTTTTTGGATGTATATAATTTGTGTGTTATTCTACTTCTATTTTTGCATTTTGTCATTCTTTTATTATCCATACAAGTATAATTTTTTTTTTAGATGTAAATAGGCACTTATTTACAAGATATATAATAAATTTACATAAATTTGCCTCGGCCTTGCCTAGTTGCCTAGGAGCTAGGCCCCTGCCCGTCGCTCGACTAGCGCCTAGCGATTTTTAGAACCTTGATAACGTGTCATCAAAAGGTTTAATTTGGTGCCCATTCTACTTATACATATCCCAAAAGATTTGAAAATATTAGTATTTTTTAGTCATATATTAACGAGGTTAGTAAATAAGAAAAAACATCTCACAATTTATACAAAATCAGTTTAAAAGTTCAGATGGAACACAAAACTCATAATCTATCTACTTGTACACCTGAAGTTTTTTGGTTTCCTTCTTTCAATACAAAATAAATTAGTTTTTCCATGTGTTCTAAATTACTGAGTTTGAAGTGCTTTTCTAAATATAATTGTATCAATGTCTTACGTGTAAAAACAAATAATTTTTTATATGAAATCAGGGCACAATTTTTTACTTTGCCCCGGACCTCAAAAATCTCTAAACTGGCCTCAGTGCCAACATTAATTATATGCACCTTCATACGCATCATAATTTATGGAGTTTGCATAATTGCGTCCATATATACCAAGAAGAACTAAAGGGAATTTAAAAAATGGAGTAATGTAAAAATCAAGAAAATATTAATGCTGAAAATTTGAACTTAAGTTACACCTTCTCCTATGCTTTCTTTCTTTTTACCTTTTTTTTTTTTTTTTAAGACCAGTTGTTAATTTTGTCACAATATTCCATTTTTTCGAAGGTCGAAAAAATTCATAGAGGCATTGCAACCTCCCTTTGCCCCCCCCCCCCCGGAATCATGTGATTTACCAAGGCCATGAATCTAATTAAGGACGTGCCATGTGAAATACGGGTCTGGAATTCGTCCCCATTTACTCTAACTATATTTTGTAAATCACATGATGTGACAATTGACGATTGAGGATTTTTAAAAAAAAAAAAAAAAAACTCAATTATGAACTGCCACATGACTTATAAAATTTGGTCTAAAAACATGTCTCTCTAGGATTTTCATAGTAATTCCAATAAGATAATGATTACATTATTTTTCTAATCACTACTTCTATTAACTAAAATATATTTTTAATGACTTCGAAATCAAACTTAAGAGCTAATCATTACATATTTGTTTTGCAATACACGACATTTTATATAAGATAAAACGGATATGGATATCTATATATATATGTGTGGATAAGAGCCTAACTTGTCCACATCATTTTATGCAACCACTACATTTTCAATACCAATAATTAAAAAATATTAATGTATTTCCTCCTAAGCAACGTAACACCCAACAAACAGATGGGTCAAAGGGGAAATTACCTCCAAAGATTAGCATACAATTCTCTCAATCTAAGCACGATTGCGACAATGTATAAGGCATGGAGAGGGACTTGGGGTCCCATGCAACGTTTACTTAATCGGGGATGCTTATTAGAAAGAGAAAATTAGAATTAGATGCCTCATTTTAGATTTTTACAATTAAACATCTATGTTTTTTGAGTTTTTTATTAAGCTTTTGAAATATTTGATTAAGATACTCAGACTTGAACTATTTCAAATTAATTAAAATTAATTTACATTTAAATATCTGCTATATATATTTAAATAATTTCAACTATATTTAAGTCTAAAAATTTAAACTTTTCAAATCTAAATGTAAACCCACATCAAATGGAAACGTACCAACGTCAAATGAAAATGTACCAACCCCAAATAAAAACGTACCCAATTATAAACTATATTAAAATGAATATTCATCTTTTTGGAATGTTTAAAAATATGTTTGATTCATATACAGTGTTCTAGATAGTCTTGTTTTTTGGTAGATAAGTCTCTGGAACAACTTTTAGTTGATCGGTGTCACATCTCGGCCCGGGGCAGATCACTTCCCGGGCCCGCTCCACCACCGTAGCACGATATTGTCCGCTTTGGGCTTACTATTCCTTCACGGTTTTGTTTTTGGGAACTCACGAACAACTTCCCAGTGGGTCACCCATCATGGGATTGCTTTAGCCCCCTTCTTGCTTAACTTCGGAGTTCCTACGGAACCTGAAGCCAGTGAGCTCCCAAAAGGCCTCGTGGTAGGTAGGGATGAGAATATACATATAAGGATCACTCCCCTAGGCGATGTGGGATGTCACAATCCACCGTCCTTAGGGCCCAATGTCCTCTCGGCACACTCGCGACCAGGGTTAGGCTCACTCGCGACCAGGGTTAGGCTCTGATACCAATTTGTCACACTCGCGACCAGGGTTAGGGATGAGAATATACATATAAGGATCACTCCCCTAGGCGATGTGAGATGTCACAATCGGAGATAAATCCTTATTATTGTAGATAATGCTAAATAATAACACTAAATCATATAATTTTGAATTAACGAAAATGTTATTATCCGTCGATTAATGACTCTTTATAGAAAAATAATAAATAATTAAACTAATTTAAACTTTTACATTGTTAACGACATTTTCTATAAAAAAAAAAATTAAATTAAAGTAATTCCTCATTATTAGAACAAAAAGTAATAAAACTTATGTTTTGAAAACAAACGTACCAAAAATTCAAATATGCCAAGAAGCCAAATGGACCAAAAATTCAAATGTATCAAGTAACTAAATGTACCATTATAATCAAACGTACCTAACAACGAGTTTTGTTACATTCTATTTAATTTACTAAAATAAATATTTTAATAAAAAATAATAAAAAAATCTTAAATCATCATAATAAGAGATGCATAAAAATATGAGGAAAAAAGGGAATACTAATGTGAATAGACTTCTAATGAAATAAAATGAAAGTACAAAAATTGCAGTGAAAATATTTAATCAAATTTGCAAAAGGAATAGATGTTTAGACTATAACATTTAAAAATGAGGAATCTAATTCAAAACGTTCCTATTAGAAAACACGATAATTTATTAAGTATTTTTTCATCACACTGTTTTTTAAAGATGTTTTTATAATCTACAAACATTTTCGAGTTCTTATGACAAATGTTGTAAACACATTTTTATACGACTGGTATGAGGTCGGATGAAGAAGTGATCGTATACCTCTTTTACGTGTTAATCTTTTTAAAGAAGAGATAGACGTTAGCTTATGTCATTGTTGTTGAATTGCTTGTGCATATTTAAGGTCAATTTCGAATTGTTTACCTATAAAGTATTTTTGCTCATAAATATTTTTGTTTAAAGTGAAGTGATTTTATTACCAACACGTTAATTAAACGCCACTTAAACATTTGGAAGTGCTTTATACATGAAGGGGTGTGCCAATCAACATACTCATTTTTACTTTTTACACACTTTTTATTAATTTATGTCATTTTTTTATCATTTTTAATTATCCGATTCAACGATCGAAAATTAAAAGAATGTGTGAGAAGTAAAAAAGAATGTAGAATGTGTATTGGATAAACTTTTCTTTATTAAAGCCTTCCATAGACTACAGACCCTTTTGACCCAAAAAAAAATAAAAACTACACACTATTTTTCGGCCAAACTTGGTCGAAAACATTTTCAACTATCAAAGTATTTAATTTTTCCATAATAGTCGGACTATTGGATATTACATAAAAAATAGAACTTGACTGCTGAAGAATCAAGTTTAGTTGTGATTGATGATCAGCAAAAGATATTGTTGATTCTTTCAGCAACCAAGTTCTATCCTTACAGAAACGTTGCATTGCATGTAGGCAAATAGAGTTGAAACACAAACTTGAAAGTGCTTTTATGATGAATAATATTAGGAAGACTAGATTTTGAGATTAAATAACAAACTAAATTATGCGTTACTAATAGAAATAAATATGTTTATAAACATTTAAATAATAAAACAATCATTAATTTTCATGTATTTTAATTTTTAAAACTTTGTTCCTAAATTTAATCTTCTTAACATTGAAGCTCTTGATAGATAGACCCACCAACTGAAACAGTTCTGAGGAGCACGCCACTACAGGATTCGTCCCCTCCCACCCAACTAAAAAAGTTCCCGTGGTTCGACGAAGAGGACAAAATAAACGAAACCCTAGGAACCACCGTCCACTTTGTCTCCTCTTTTACTTTTTTTAATTAAATCACTCCTTCATTTACTAACCTGCAGCCTGCAGCACTTACTCTTATTAAACTCAATAATTAATAAAGGCAGATTGTCTGCCATTCTATTTAGTGCTCTTCATATCTTTTCTTATTTTATGCATTAAATTATGTTAACAGTTTATATTAATTTTTTTTATAAATATAATAAGATAAAAGTAATATAAATATAACATATTCACATTACTTAACCGGGATCGAATAAATAAAAAAAATCAAAATTAACATTCAAAGTGAAGAACAGACAATCTGCCTCCACAATTAATATCTACCTTATGGACTTAATGAGATTTATTGATCAGAAACAGTATTTGCATTTGCAGATTTGATTGCAATATAAAATTATTATTTTATATTTTTACATGGATGTGCTTCTCGTATCCTTCGAATTTGATCTTAGTTGATTCTATAGATGGATAGAATCAAGACAATATGTATTTCAACGATGAACAAAGCATGTTCGAAAGATTCTACAAATATCATCCATAAGCCATAAGCTATGATTCAATTCGAGCAGGAGGTTTATCACACGCATAAACGTTAATATTCATATTTAAAATTCCAGTTTGTTAACTGATTCGTCATATAAACGTCAATGAGTTTCAAGTTCAACTCGCGTCTTTTCATTTGTCTCATTATTAGTATGCAGCTTTGAAATGTCTTTCAAATCAAAATAAAGGCTAAAATTCCTTCTGCAAGTCTTGAAAGGTGAAAGGTGAGTCTGGCAATGAACTCTTTACAACTTTAGATTTTTCGTATAATTCTCACAATATCATTGTTAAATGTTATGCCAAAATAAAAAGTGTTTGAGAATCTCATTTTGATAGAGTCTGGATTTCTCTCGAAAGAAATGTGCGACAAAAGCATTGAGTAACTTGAGTTGTAGGCCGCAGGCAATGATGCTCCTAGACCATATCCCGTTTTCAAAACCTTCACATCAAAGATATTATATTTTTCCAGATAACCCCTGAGGATGAAAGAATAGTCAAACACAAGTGGCACCAAAACTGGATGATAAGAAAGATTTTATATGTGGATAAGGACGGGCTTATCCACAGGCCACGTCACAAATCCAATCACGTTGTTGCCTGAAAAACAGATGATATAATTGTTTACTGACAAAGGTAGTGGTGCTGGATATAAGTCTACTTTACACATCTTTAATCATTTTCTTAAATTTCAAACCACACATTAATTTTAACTATAAAATATTTTAAATGGGCACTTCAACTGTAAGGCTTTGTTTGATTTGCAAAAAGAAATTAATGAGGAATCATCCATTATTTATTTATTTATGTTTAATTAGCATGAGAAGAAAATAATTAAAGAGATATATTCAATTAAGATTTTGAAGAATTTTAATTCTTTTAATGAGTTTATAATTATTCAATCAGAATTTTAAATGATTATGGAAAATTCAATGTGTATTCAATCAAGATTTTAATATAATTTATTAAAATCTTTAGAAATTCAGATGTGTTTAATTAGAATTTTAAAAAAATTAATAACATTTCAATGTATTCAATTATAATTTGAATTTAAAAAAGTTGGAAAAATCGAAGAATAAGATGAAATTAAAAAATTTTTGTAATGTATTTTAAGCATACATAAATCTTATTTCTTTTTATGAGATTTTTTAACCTTTAAGTAGAATACAAAGTTAATAACAATTCTTATGAAATTTTTTAAAATACAAAGTTACAGAGGTGATTGGTAAAAATTTTATATAAAATTTTGTATTTTAAAAATTTAATTTTAACTTTGTATTTCTACTTAAAGAATTTGAAATTTAATTTTTACCGACCACCTCTTTAACTTTGAATTTTAAAAAATTTCTTCTAATTTTCTACGTATTTTTTATTACGCGGAACGCATACAACACTCGACAATCATATAACCACAAAAAAAGTGAGAAACTATTATTAAATCAAAGAAATGGTCCCTGCTAAAGAAACACCCAGAGTCAGTGAGCCACAGATTCACACGCCCATTGCATTAAAATTAAAATGAATACAGATGGCAAAAAATACACAGCTCTACCGAGTACTGATTTTCTTTCGTATACATTTGCATGAGAGAATCCAAGGCTTGAAGCCAAAACACAACTTTTCTTCAACTTAACCTTTTATACCCTCAGGGAATCTCCCGAAAATTTATCCTAATAAAAAATTTAAAGACTAAAAAACTCTATTAAATATAGATGAAACTAAGAAATAAAAAAATATTAATGAAAATAATTTAAATAATTTTAAGTTTTAAGATAAAAACAAAATAAATAATATAAAAATTAATTTTTTTAATATAAAAATATAATTTTTTATTAAAATAAATAGTACCATTGACTTTCCGTTAAAACTTTCCTAAAATAAAACAAGACAGTGATTTACGTTTATGAATTATGTTGTGAATTGAAATAAGCGGTGATTAACGGATTTCGAATACTAAGATTCAATTTGATTACGCAACAAGGGAGAAAATACAAATATAATATTATCCGAGAAAACTAGATATAACAAGAAAAATAAAAATGAAAATAACAATTTCATAAACAATGATGAAAGCATTAATATTAGCTACCCAAATCCCCAGCAGCCCCGACAAAATTCTTCTTCGTTGTTTTTGTCTGTACAAACTTGCAAAACGAAATCAAGTTCTTCACAGTTCCACGTCCACCATTTACACCAAAAAAGCTTCATATTAACCTCGCTATTCACAACAAAAGGTCAGAAGAATCATAAGGCCACCCATTTTTACCGCACCTGCCAAAAATATAAATAAAAAACGGATAAAACGACAAACGAGTCGACACAGCAGTAACGGTTCCGCGACTCCTCGTCTGCACTCACTCGCTGACTAGCTCCGAAATCCATCCAACATCCGGAGCTGACGATCCAGAGTCAACACAGGCGACTCGGCCAAAAGAATTCTCCTTACTCAGCCTCTCGTACATTCTCGCGTACATTCTTGCCCGGAGGTCCCTCCCGGACTCCACCCTCTCCATAGCCGGCTCCTCCTCGCAAGGCTGATCCCAGAGATCAACCGGGTTCGGTCCGACCCCACCCGTTGTACGACTCGGAGTCGATGGAAGGCTGCAAAAACCGGATCGGAAGGCGGACCCACGTGGAGACGGACCGAACCCGGATCCCATTTGGGCTCCCCATGCAGGCGGAGAGTTCATTTTCATCTTAGCAAGCTTGAAGTTTCGCATCGAAGCAACGAGTTCACTAACCGAGTTATGGCCAACTTGAGGACTGTTTGGCGACATTGGTGGCGATTCAGACGGCGGAGATAATGGAGGGGACATCAGGATCGAGGTGGGGGGCGAACCAAATGGATACGAGTCGAAAGCTCCCGACCCTTGGGTTCTCGGGCTCTGCCCGGGAAGGACCCGAAGTTGTTCGGGCGTGTGGGCAAAGAAGCAGACGCGGCGGTTGCAGCCCAACCCGTCCTTGCATGGCTGAGTCCGGTACCTAGCCGGGTGGAGCCAGCACTCGAAAACACCGTGAGCGAACTCGCACGAGTCACCCTTCGGGCAGTGGCCCTTGCGGAAGTCAGGACATGCAGCACCGGAGTAGTGGTACTTTCTTGGGTCGCGACGCCGGGCCTTCTCGCCCGGGTGGGCGTACGGACAGTCGGTCCAGTCGTGGGACCTTCCGCGCGCGCACCTCCGGACCT
The DNA here is from genome assembly GCF_041283825.1 of Pyrus communis. NCBI lineage: Eukaryota > Viridiplantae > Streptophyta > Magnoliopsida > Rosales > Rosaceae > Pyrus > Pyrus communis. The sequence goes on along the minus strand of NC_142579.1, from coordinate 39,504,197 downwards.
TGAATTCGAACATCCGGAACTGGTCACAGGAGATTGGGTTCATGGGAATGTCCGGGTCCTCCGCTAGCGAGTCGGACTCGTTCGACGGGAGGTAACGGTGGAGCGCGGCGAGGGAGTCGAGGAACACTGGAGAGAGCGGGGAGAAGTCTCCTCCGTTGGAGGCATTGCCGTTATAGTTAACGGAGTGAATGGGGATGGGGAAGGGTGAGGTGGGGTTATGATCGTCAAATGAGTCCCAGGGAGGGACTTGGATAGTCGGGTGAACTCGAGTCGGTTCTCCGAGCATCATTTTTCGGGTGGGGTTTTGAAGTTTGGACCTTTCAGACTCCGGAGTTTCTTCAAATGCGAGGGTAGATTGTAGTTGAGTCGCTCTTATTATATATAACCGGTTTTGAGAGAGAGAGAGAGGGGATTAAATAATGCCAAGTAGGCCACATAGTCACACAGTGGGGTTCGGATTGAACCGTCGTGACTCTTGTAAAATATCTACCGCAATTTCTGTGGGAAAACCAATGGTTTAACAAAATTAATAATATTTTAAAACCCTTCAACAATTGGTAGGAAATATACTATATTTTTTTGTATAACGTATAGAGTATTAGTATAAGAATTAAAGTTTAGTTGAGAGATGAAAATTCATAAAAAGTTTCACTTTGAGAGAATTTCCTCAGCATTCTCATTACGATATATCAAACTCACTTATCAGTTGAAAACCTTAAGTTTAATCCCGCTGGATGACGAGTTTGCTACTAATTTTTTGAAATGACAAATTGTCTACTTCACCTTGTTCTCGTCCTTCGAATATACTTGTCCTAGCCTTAATGCGCGTGCATGCATAATGCATTTTTTGAATCGCTGCGTGTTATACTCGACCTACATGTTTTAAATGTATTTATATACATAAATTGAGAAAAGGAAAGTTAAATATTTGAAATACATGAATAATCTTAAATCATGCTAGAAGAAACCCCTCATAAACCAATTAAAGTTGCTGAATTTACATAATAAAATCGGTCTCTATTGAATTTATATTAAGAATAGAGAAAACAATATTTAATAAACAACTGATTGAATCACATTATTGCTAGCTCATTGTGAGGTTAAGCCCAATCCCCTCCCCTCCCCTTTAGTGTAGATAATAACGTTTGTTCCAAAAAAAAAATAATCATTTAACGACTAATTTAATCACATTATTATCCGCGTAGGAATGACCTTTGTTATAATTAGCATTACACGCCTCTTAAGGTGTTTTGAATGTGTTTCAAAATATAAAAAAATAATATTTAATGAAAAACTTTTTGAATCACATTATTACTAGCCTATTATGAGGTACTCATTATTTAAAAAAAAAACTGTATAAAAAAATTATAATTATTAAAAAAATATTGTTAAAATGATGAAAATACATCTGCCACATTTGATGCATTATTTTGAGTCGCTTTTGAAGTTTTTTTGTTTGAGGAGCTTTGTTGTCTAATTAATTTTGTATGAAGCTTGTAACACTAACAAATACTGTTCATTTAGCCCTTAACTTTGTATATAAAGATAAGGGAACAAATATTTGTGTGCTATATTATACAATCAAATAATTAATCTTACAAATCGGTGTGCATGTTGTACCCAGTTTCACCTTGATTGATTTAATTTTTAATTGTTTAATTAATATACTAATACTAATTAAGTGTTTTTAAATGAAAAAGCATGCATAAATTAATGGAGGATATGCTTCATGATTAAACAAATAGGAAGATAAGATCAAGCATAGTAATATTGCATTGGGGCAATGAAATCATGCAACAACATTTCAACCACTTCGATTTTGACTTTCTTGTATTAGTTCACTGCTCCGAAACCTATTAAGAATATGAAAGAAGATAAATTCGGATTGACAAATGGAAGGTAAAGAAAGAGTTAATCCAACACATTTTTTCAACCATTTTCGATTTGGTATTATGTAAATATTGCCTTTTTTACCATTTAAAAATATAAAAAAAAAGACTATCTCAAACTAATAAAGCTTTCTGCTTGCAAGAGTCGGAAGTAAGGGAAAATAACATTTATCATACGCAACTTTACTTTTATTTTACAAAGCAACTGTTTCTATGACTTGAATTTATGACCGTTCGTTCAAAAAAGAATAATCTTTACATTGAAGCACTTAACATGTTTTGAAAGAAATAATACGTATACTATATGTATATTGAACAGCTGTTTTTCCAAACCAAATTGCTGAATAGTACTATTCATAAAAAATAAAAAAATGAGTTTCAAGTTCAAGTCATGTAAGAGTAATTTATATAATCATGCGTTTAATCTCTATACTCGTAATTTCAGACAAAATATTTATCCATACTTATGTTTATTTTTAATTTTGTATATAACAAAGCGAGAAAAAATAAACACGAGCGCACAAAAGAAGATCGAAATTATGTAGAATTGTATAGAAATCAATTGCGCATTTATTCCCTTGAGCTACTTGGCTTTATGAATACTCACGGACCACGGCCCTGGTTTGGATAAGTTTACCACCACCCGGGATACAAAACCCACCCGCAGATTTCGGGTCTATATTCTATCTTCAACCTTACGGGTCAAAATCTCGCGGAGAAAGAAAAGCATTGACAGGTGGGCAAAATTGTAATAGCAGTGGGACCCCCCTGAAATATACGTGGTTCGTAAATACACCGGGGAGGGTTACGTGTAATTTGGAGACAACAAATTCCCTACGGACGGCACGTGAGAGCTCCGTCGGGTTAGCACGTGGTTGGTGGCTTGGAGTTCTCGAGGTGGCGGTGACCCTCTTTGTCCTCGTCTGACAGCGGAGCCCTCCGATGGCTTACGCGTGGGGACTTAGGTGGCTCCCAGTTTTATCCTCCTCGAGATCTTCATGATCTTGTCTAGTCAGTCGACTTTGAGGACGAAAGTGTCTTTTTATTTTTTATTTTTCTATAAGATTTTCTTTGCTTTCGAGTAGAAACGTTTACCTCAGGTACCAAAACATTGAATAATTAATTTGGCTCAAAACGATCTCATTTACAAAGGCTACTCGTGAAATAATCAAAGGAGATTAAACCTAATCTTTTATTTTCTTTCATAATAATGATGAAAGGTATACATTACTACGACTCGTTCAATGCAACGTAAGTTGAACGAGTGATAGTGTTATCTTTTATAATTTTCGTCTATTAAAAAACTAATATAGATAGGCATGGATTTTGTAATATATTTGTGTACTATTTAGGCGTGGTTAATGATGTGTCAGGTTAATGAACAAATTTATCTTATTAAAGATTAATTGTCTTCTCATTTGCCGCAGAAGATGTTACACCAACCAATCTAATATAAATACGTGGTGTCTTAAGCATTGCTTATTTCATAAATTAATGATATTTTATAACATTTGAGAGGAATGATGAGCAATTTAATTTTTTTCTGCATTAATTTTGTGATGTGTCAAATGAGTAAAAGAAGATGATAATCTAACTATAAATGATGGAGTAGGATTCTTTTCCCTCATATTCTCATTCCCTTTTATTCCTTCATTTCACACATTATTTTTTGTTTTATTATCTTTATAAAAAAATCAATATAAGACGTTGACATTATTTCTCTACAATAACTTGGGATTATTTAATCTAATTGCTCATTAGTTTTCAAAGTATATTTATATTTATTATACATTCAAAATTCTTTAACAATCAATCACCTATACGTGGTCAATTCTTAATTATTCATACATTTTCCGACAAAAAAAAAAAATTATTCATACATTTTAAGTCTTTAGGCATTGGTGCAGTGAATATTTTTTATCATCACACTTAAGTGATAGTGATATTCACTACCCTATTTTTTTACAGTTAGATAAGTTTTAAATTTTGAGATATGTGTAGTGGATAAACACAAATTTTAAAATTTAAACTCATCCAACTATGGTGAGTACTATCACCCTTTGATGGTGATGAGCATTATCGGTGGTGAGCGAAAATGCACTTATTGACGCATTACAATATATCAACGACCATAATTTATTCATACAATGATAACATTTTGATTTGTTATTGACATCCAAGAATCTATTTGTACACTCTAAATTTTCTATGATTATTAAAAGGAAAAAAAACAAGTTCTTACAAAGAGTGCGCATCCAAAAATCTATTTGTACACTCTAAATTTTCTATGATTATTAAAAGGAAAAAAAACAAGTTATTACAAAGAATGCGCATCAACTTTTGAAGTACTAATAATAGTTATTCTTTCTTTTATTTTAGTATTTCATTTGCAATTTCTTGGAGAAATCAATAAACAAACACTTTGAGATTGGTTTTAAAATTTTAATAAGGATCAAATCACATGATCACATTACCCACGCTTTCAATGAATGTGCAAAAAAGGTATGCTGTTAGTGTTGGACGGTGAATTAGTGGATAATCATTGGGTTCCATGCAATTTGGTTGGCCTCCCTACAAATACTTAAGAGATCATTGTGATTAGTGGGGGTTTATAACAAATCTCATCGGTCCGTGTTTTAATCCTTCGTGTTTAGTGAATGTCGCCGGGATGTGAAACAGAAGATGAGATTAATTCACTTTAAAATGCATATTGGAGCATCACCTTCCTTTTTTTAATCACATTTGTAGAACCTTTTGATCGCTAGAAGAGTTGGAATCGTTAAACTATAAAGATAGAGAAGGATTAATTAAAAACTACGGAACTTTAACGAAAAACTTTCGATAATGTTCACTTTAACGAAAAATAACATTTTTACACTAAAAAGTCAATCTTGATACTATTTATTTTATCATTTATTTTATCTTTATCGTTAAAACTCAAAATTTTTAAATCTTTTTCATTAGTTTTTTTTAAAAACTAATCCAAGGATTATCTTATGGGCATGAGCCGAACATATCAAACGGGCTTCTGAAAATTGAGCTTAACTAATTAAAAGAACATTGTCGTGCAGTCCATCTTCCCACGAGAAGCCCAACCAGAAGAAAATCCAACAAGTTTGCCAGGAAAATGTCTGAATTAGGTCGGATTCCGAGCTGAATGTAACGATAGCTTTTATTCGAAAACTTCAGATCCAAGTTACAAGAGTCTTGGATAAGGACATCTTGGATCTTGGATGATCTCAGGCGGATCTTCAAACCAAACCAAGTCAATTGTTAAATGAGAAGATTTAGCTAAGCGGTGAACAACACAACTACAAGGATGAGGCACGTAACAAAATTGAACTTCAGACATACTTGATTCCGTGCTTCTTTTGTTTATGAACTTTATGGTAGAGCACACACTTTTCTTAAATTCTACACGTACTAGTTAACACAAGGAAAAACATGTCCACCCATGTTTTAGTAATGTTCGGAAGTCAATGCATCAAAATAATTATAATTTACGTAAGTAATTCTGATACGTTTTTCCTGATTTTTCAAGAATTTAATTCTGAATTGTAATGTGAGACTCATATTTTGATGTTGTAGGATTAAGTATATGGTAGTAATCTGTAATCTTATGAACGCAAAAAGATAAACTGCCGTTTAACCCCAAACTATCACTCTAGTTGAAATTGTTCCCATAAATTATTTCTTCAATATTAAAGACTTCAAGTTTTAAAATTTAGCCGATTCACCCTTTGCTGCTAGACTTCATCCACATTTCCGTCACATTTAAGGGTAAAATTTGTCTTTTCATCGTTCAGGCTTACAATTCACTATATCCGCTAATAAAAATAGGATACATGGACTAGATTAATTAAATCTTGTGAAATAAAAAGGATTACAAGTATTTAGACAAAAGAAGTTTAGTAATTAAGTATATCTTTACCTTTTGAAAACTCATTTCAAATTTACCAAAATAATGAAATTTATAAAAAATAAAATGAAAACGAAACCCTAAAAACCTGTTTCCCACCCGCAGAAACCTCCTCCCCTCCTCTACCCCTCCTCCTCTTCCTCCTCTTCAAATCTTAATTTTGCAGCAAATGTCTTTGGTTCGAGGAGCCTCCCGACATTCTCATGGATGTTCTACTTTCTGGTTTTACCAGCCCACCGTACCGATCTGTTACTCATCTTTTATCAATGAATTAATGCGCAGCTTTCACCCAAAAAAAAAAAAAAAAAAAAAAAAGGAAGTTCAAAGGTGGGTTTCCAAATTCCAACATTAAAAATGAGTACTGGAAGTTTGAAACTTCGAAAGCCAAGTCCCACCTAATTAGCAAGCAAGATATGATCCAATAGGCGTGCAGACATTCACATGTCTTGCAATCAAAGACTAAATTAAGGAAAAAGGAATCATATATTAGCTTGTCTGGAGCGTCCATTCCAATTCAAGCATTCCAATCTGCAAGCCAAAGCAAAACACAAACAACGACACAGAAACAACAAAGATCAGATTTTTCTTAAATTTCTCGAACTTTTGCCTTCAAGGATTGTCGATCCAACTGTTTTCATCTGGATTAAACCTTAAATCCGGACAAATTATAAACAAATGATCCCGCGCTTTTCGTAGACTTCACTTTTCCGCTGGAAAATTTTCAGTTTTTTCAGTTGGGATCGTGGGATTATATATATGAGGAGGCTCATAGCCTGGTGCTTCAGAAACCGAGTCTCCGACAGCAGCAACCATCAGAAGGAGAAGCATCCAGAGGTACGTTGTTTTCAGCTGTCGGAGGAAAATGCAGTTACCCATAAACTGTTTTTTTAATGATTGATTCGAAATTGTGTTTTATTTGGTTTAGGGATCCAAAGAAACCATGGACGAGAAGAACCAACACACCAACAAGAATGCCGCCGACAATGCGGAGGTTCGGTTTCTACTTTGGCCAAATTACACTAATAGCCCTGTAGTTTTCTCGGGTTTTCACTTTGGTCCCTCTAGTTTATTTTGTCACATTTCGTTCTTTTAGCAGCTTATTACTTTAGTTCAATCTGTTACACATCTTATTATAGTTTACTTTTACAAGAGTGATTGTTCGCAGCGAAATTCTAACCGAAGCTTTGATTTAAGCTACAGTACTTGATAACGTTGATATACAAAACAATGTTACAACGTTTTGGTCATAAACTAAAAGTTTTCAGTATTGGTTAAATGTTAATTATTATTTTTAATTAAATGGTTAATCATACCACATGAACTTACTTGCCGATGAAATGTTTATAATTTTGAAAAAGTTAAAGAAATGAGTAAAACATAAAAGAGTAATGCTGGGAAGATTAAATTTAGTCTCCTTAGTATTACTTGACATAAAAATTAATGTTCTAAAAAACGCTCTAGGCGGCCGCCTTGGAATCGAGGCAATTTTGTGCAAAACGGCTAGAAAAATCGGGATGGCTCTAGGCGGGCTAGGCGGGTGGGTGTATTTTTTTTATTTTTTATTTTTTATTTTTTATTTTTTGGTGAAATTTGTTTGAAGTCTAAGTTCTAATTATACCTTGAAATTTTGTTAATTTTATAGAATATGTGTGTTGTGTATCAACTTAAATTCCAGGATGCTAAAGAAAAGTATCTTACATTACTAAATTTCCTTATTTTCCTCATATTTTCCATTTTATGTTGTTTTAAATTGTGAACTTGTTGTACATGTGTCATCCTAAAATACTCTATATGGCATATATGCTTAATGTGTTTTTAAATTTTGGAATTGTTGGATACTCTTTTTGCATTTTATCATTATTTTATTATCTTATCCATGAATTTCATACATGTATAATTTTTTGTAAATGTCAATATGCACTTATTTACAAGATATACAAGAAATTTACCTAAATCCGCCTAGGCGCTAGCCCGCCGCCCGACTAGTGCCGGCTAGCGCCTAACGTTTTTTAGAACCTTGATAAAAATATATATATAAATACACACACATATGCACACACAATTATACATATATTTATATATATAAATATATATACGCACACTACAACAATCTACCTCCACCCTATTGCATTGCATTGAAACCCCAAAAGCACTTTCATCCGCATTCATTCAGTGGCCAACCCCAAAACGTCTGTCTGAAAAGTTTATAGTTTCTATATAAGCAGACATTCTTATATTACACTGTATGTGAGTACCTGAGGAGGAAAAAAAAATTGGTCTCTGCTGGAGTTTGAGAAACTAACACCAATGCACCAATATTTTTTCAACCTGTTCTTTCCTCGGCAGTTCTCGAGGCAAAATGTTGCTGATTCAAGTAGCAGTCGCGGTCTAAATATCGTACTGAACCATGATTTCTCTGGAGGGCTGCATTCTTGGCACCCCAATCACTGTAATGGCTTCGTAGTGGATTCAGCAGGAAGTTATGCGGTTGTCACGAATCGCCAACAATGCTGGCAGGGCTTGGAGCAAGAAATTACTGGGAGAATTTCCCCTGGCAACATTTATTCAGTTTCAGCTCGTGTGGGAGTCTCAGGGACTCTTCAGGGATCTGCTGATGTCCTGGCAACTTTGAAACTGGAAAGTCGAGGTTCAGCGACTAGCTATATGAGAATTGGAGGGTAAATGGATGTGTCTGCTTTCTGTTAGTGCATTGTTATTTTTGTTTATGGAAAAGGGATTTGTTTTAATGGTAGTAAGCACCTGTAGAAGTTCGGTGTCAAATGGGAAGTGGGAAAGCTTGGATGGAAAATTTTCGCTGTCGACAATACCTGATCGGGTTGTGTTTTATTTGGAAGGGCCTCCTGCTGGAGTTGACCTTCATATCAAATCAGTTGTGATCTCTTGTTCTGAAGGCCAGGTACTTATGTTTCTAATCCCCTTTGTTGCTACGTCTGACGTACATATGGAATCGCGGTTTTACGCGGTAAAATATTGCTTATTAAGGGTTGTAGTTCAGACTTCCGAGGCAAAGAAACAAGATATGATAAGTTGGTTTTCCTTTCTTTTAATAAGCATTTAGGATACGGCAGAAACGTAAAGGATTATTTAATTTCTTTTCTTATGCCTTCTGCTTTTTCTGGCAGTCTGAGAACCAAAATTTGGCCAATTCAAGTAGCAGTAATGCTACAAATATCATAGTGAACCATGATTTCTCTGGAGAACTGCATTCTTGGCACCCGAATTGCTGCAATGGCTTTGTAGCTTCTGCTGATTCCGGTCACCCAGAAGTAAAAGCAGGCAATTATGCCGTTGTTACAAATCGTAAGGAAAGTTGGCAAGGTTTAGAGCAAGATATCACACGGAGAATTTCCCCAGGCTCCACATATTTGGTTTCAGCATGTGTTGGAGTCTGCGGATCTCTTCAGGGTTCCGCTGATGTCCTGGCAACTTTGAAGCTGGAATACAGAGGTTCAGCGACCAACTATTTGAAAGTTGGAAGGTAATGGTGCTTTTATTCCATCAAGTGTTTTTTTTTTTTTTTTTCCCTTTATAGGGAAAGGAATCTGTTTTAACAGCAAGAACTGCTTGCAGATGTTCTGTATCGAAGGGAAGGTGGGGAAATTTAGATGGGAAGTTTTCTCTGTCGACGATGCCTAATAGGGTTGTATTTTATTTGGAAGGGCCTTCACCTGGAGTTGATCTTCTAATAAAATCAGTTTTGATCTGTTCCTCCAGTCCAAATGAATGTCAGGTACTTTTTCTTGCTCCCTATATATGGAATCATGTGTAGCAGTAACTTGTTCAAGAAGCTTTCAGCCACAGCAATCTAGTTTTATTTATCTATTGCTGATTGATTTTGGAATGTATATTTTGAAGAGTGGAAGCACTGGGAATTTCAATGATGGAGAAGAGAATATAATCCTAAACCCAAACTTTGAGGATGCTCTGAATAATTGGTCTGGAAGAGGCTGCAAAATTGTTTTGCATGACTCGATGGGAGATGGGAAAATCGTCCCTCAATCTGGAAAGGTTTTTGCAGCTGCAACAGAACGCACACAGAGCTGGAATGGCATCCAGCAGGACATCACTGGAAGAGTGCAGCGAAAGCTAGCTTACGAGGCGACTGCTGTTGTTAGGATATTTGGCAACAATGTCACTACTGCTGTTGTCCGGGCTACATTATGGGTCCAGTCACTAAATCAGCGTGAACAATATATCGGCATTGCTAAGTTATTATCTTTCTCCCCGTCTCCTTCCAAAGAAATTGTGATTTATATGTTTCTTCGCCGCTAAGTTACTATCAGATGAGAAATCATTTCCCTTCCTATTATGTCGCCTTAATCTTAATGGACTTTGGTGTGCTATAAAGTGTGCAGGCAACAGACAAGGACTGGACACAGTTGCGGGGGAAGTTCCTTTTAAATGGCTCCCCGTCAAAAGTAGTAGTTTATCTTGAAGGTCCACTAGCGGGAACAGATATTCTTGTCAATAGTTTTGTTGTCAAGCATGCTGAGAAAGTTCCTCCTTCACCTCCACCGGTTATTGAGGTTGGTTGAATGGGTGATTCATTTTCTCTTATACTCTCTAAGCATATTTTCTGCGAGCCCAATTCATAGACATAAACACTAAAATATAGGCTTTTGTTTCTGTAGTTTTCAGCATTTGGAGTAAATATAATTGAGAACAGCAATTTGAGTAACGGCACAAACGGGTGGTTTCCGCTTGGTAATTGTACTTTGACTGTCACAACTGGTTCACCGCATATTCTCCCTCCAATGGCAAGAGAGAGCCTTGGATCTCATGAACCTTTAAGCGGTCGCTACATTCTAGTAACCAAGCGCACACAAACTTGGATGGGTCCTGCTCAGATGATTGGTGACAAATTGAAACTCTTTTTGACTTATCAAGTATCTGCTTGGGTTCGGATTGGTGCTGGAGCAACTGGTCCACAGAACATCAATGTTGCACTCAGCGTGGACAACCAGTGGGTCAATGGAGGTCAAGCTGAGGCAAGTGACACAAGATGGCATGAAATCGGTGGTTCCTTCAGAGTTGAGAAGCAGCCATCAAAAGTAATGGTTTATATCCAAGGTCCTGCTGCAGGTGTAGACTTAATGGTTGCCGGTCTTCAGATATTCCCCATTGACAGACCGGCAAGATTTAGACATCTGAAGAGGCAGACTGATAAGGTAAATGATGTGTGGTCCCTTTTGTTTCATAAGCATCATTCCTTCCTCACCAAGCATTGCTTCAATAAGAGCCTAAAGTATAGACGACTCAGAATGAGCTTTTCTCTAATTTGTTCTGATTGAAGTCTTTCTCCTTTACTGCAATGCAGGTTCGTAAGTGCGATATTGTCCTGAAATTTTCAGGGTTGGACTCGAGCAGCATGCTCGGCACCTTTGTGAAAGTTAAACAAACGCAAAATAGTTTTCCAATTGGGACGTGTATAAGTAGAACAAACATTGACAACGAAGATTTCATTGATTTCTTTGTTAAAAACTTCAACTGGGCTGTGTTCGGAAATGAATTGAAGTGGTATTGGACTGAACCACAAAAAGGAAACTTCAACTACAAGGATGCTGATGAGATGGTGGACATGTGCAAGAGTCACAACATAGAAATGCGAGGGCACTGTATTTTCTGGGAAGTCATCGACACAGTGCAGCAATGGATCCGCTCGTTGAGCCAGAGTGACTTGTCAACAGCTGTTCAGAATCGACTGACAGATCTTCTCACACGGTACAAAGGGAAGTTCAGGCACTATGATGTCAATAATGAGATGCTGCACGGCTCATTCTATCAGGACAAATTGGGAAAAGATATCAGAGCCAACATGTTCAAGACTGCAAACCAGTTGGATCCATCTGCCACTCTATTTGTGAATGATTATCACGTCGAGGATGGATGCGATACTAGATCATCACCAGAAAAATACACTGATCAAATCCTTGATTTGCAGCAACAAGGTGCACCTGTTGGTGGCATTGGCATCCAAGGACATATTGATAGTCCAGTGGGTCCAATTGTTTGTTCAGCTCTTGACAAATTAGGCATTCTCGGCCTTCCAATCTGGTTCACGGAGCTTGATGTGTCATCCAGTAACGAATATGTTAGAGCAGATGATTTGGAAGTGATGCTTCGTGAAGCATTTGCCAATCCAACAGTTGAAGGTGTAATGCTATGGGGATTCTGGGAGCTGTTTATGAGTCGGGAAAATTCGCATTTAGTGAATGCAGAAGGGGATATCAACGAAGCAGGAAAACGTTTCTTGGAGCTCAAGCAAGAGTGGCTATCTCACGCGCACGGCCACATTGATGAGCAGGGAGAGTTCGGGTTTAGGGGCTTCCCAGGAACATACACTGTTGAAGTTATTACTGCCCCGAAGAAGCCTGCAAAAACATTTGTCGTTGACAAGGGCGAGTCCCCAGTGGAGGTCTCCATTGCTCTCTAAAATTGCTGCCTATTCAATAAATGGTGTGATTATTTTCGTTATGTTCATATCTTTATGCATTGTCAAATGAAAAAATGTTGCTTGTTATGTAAAGGGTTGTAATTCTGAGTGAAAAGAAATAAGGTATCATATTGTTAGTTGTGAATCTTGTGATGCTGTTTCCCTTGATTCTTCCGATGGGCCTTTAAACTTTGGATATTGGTTGGGCCAATCTTTGGGTTGAGCAAAAACCTATCATGCCCATGAAAGTACTTATAAAATGAATATCCAAGAGACAATAGCAAGACAAAAGTGACAATTTTTGACATAACACGATTCAATAATACAATTTAAAAACCAAACCAAATAGAATAGTGATATTCATATACTTATTTTTACTTTTCAAACATTCTTCTCAATTGACCATTGGATCGAATGAATTGAAAAAGATTTATAAGTAAAAAAATTAATAAGGATGTATGAGAAGTAAAATGAAATGTGTTAATAGTGCTACCATTTCCTTTTTACTCACATGTTTCTATACAGTAACTTTACTTTTGGGTACAAAATATATAGTAAATATAATCGAGAACAATAGCAAGATAAAAATGACAATTTTAGACAGAACACAACTAACTTCAGCGTAATGTTATTCATACACTTCTTATTACATCTCACTCTCTTTCAATTTTTGGCAAATTGAATAAGATCATTGGATAAAAATAATAAGGATGTGGGGCCCCTTTCCTATTTACTCATATATTTCCATACACTAACTTTTTTATTGGGTTAAAAATATATAGTAAAGTGTCGTTTCACTAGAATGAACCTCTGATTGGCTATTCCATATATATAGAGAGAAAATGGGGCATGAGATCAACATCAAACGGAGCACATTAAACCTACTAAATATGTAGAAAAAGATAGAAAAATCCCCCACGGGGAGGAGCTGTTATAAATCGTGTGGTCTGTATCCTAACAATCATTTGGGAGACTCAAATTATAATTTCTTCATCCGAAGGGCCCAAACCCTAAACATCTTTATCAAAGGAATGTCCCATCACGCCCATCACATCGACCTGATAGACTCCCACCATCAACTACTACTTCTAGTATCTACTACCCATATGACTATGACTAGCCATGTATATCTAAGCGAAATTTTTTTCAAAGTGAAATTCTTTATAATATTTAACTTTAAACTGTGAAGTTACATCGTAGTAAAATATCTATAAAAATTTTCCTCTGAAAGATTTTCCTTAGCATTATCCCTTTCTCTATTTATGTTTATGAGATATAATCAGGACACCTTATTTTAGATACAAGTTTTGAATCCGTAGATTCATGTTTTTGGATTATAATTGGTAGATCACGTAATGTAATGGTTTATAGTTGGATACCTTATTTAATAATTCAAACAATGAATCCGACCATTCATACATCAGTACATCATTTATAGATCATTCTTGTAAAAAATTAGATAAATTTGAAACTATTAAAACATTCATTTGTAGTGAAAAAAAAAATAGACGAATAAGATTCTATAAAAATAAAAATAAAAACACTAAAATATAATTCAATTGTCATATAATTTCGTATTTTGATATATATGATAATTAAAGCAAGACATAAAAGATAAATAATTAGATCATTGAGTGAAATTCATAAAAAATATATATATCAAAATATGTGTCAAAAGCTTATGCTCCATGCCCTAACTCATATGTATATATATTTGAAAAGCGATATAGTTTTGAGTTGTTTTTTTCTCTCTTCCTCTTACTATATATGGTTATCATAATAATGGGACCCCAACACAGTCTCATCCCTGTCTCTAAATACCTGGTTCCTGTGAACCCCACTTCCCACATGGGTTCATAGTATCATGTTCTGCTACATGGGTACATGGAGAATGGAGGTCACGGTTGGTGTTTAGAATTAGACTGCATAACTCGTTATATTAGTACGTTGAAGTAAGAAAAGAAACAAACACCAACGTTCAAATTCTATTCAAGTTGAAGGAATGAGATTGATGAAACTTATCTCTTTCAATTTCCCATAATGGTAGAGTTATATGTAAAGAATAAGTTTCTTTTATAACTAATGCACCTTTTCCTGTTAATTTGGAGAAAAATTAAAAGTTTCATTGTTTCTTTCAACGTGCATTGAAACTAGTCTGATAAAATTCATATTCCTACGCAACGAACAATGCTTAGATGAAATGAAACCATCAGTTATTCAGAGACTGTAACTTACACACTTTTATTTAACTTTAACCATTATAATTTATTCAATTCGATAAGAAAAAGAGCTAAAATCATCCGAAATCACCTCCCTTGGCAGAATAGAAGCTATAGTATTTGAGATATACGGGTGTCAGCTTCACAAGAGTTTACGTTTGATATGATGGGGGTTATTGGGTGGGTCGCAGACGTATCAGAAAGTTTTAAAGAAAAGTTCATCTTTTAAATAAAATTTAAACAGAAAATTGATCAAAGAAAAAAAGAAAGAATAAATGATGGAGTGAGAGGGACAGAAGTGGGGACTGGGTCGACTGGCAGCAGCTGGGAAGAGGAGTTAGTGCATTGGGAAACAGCTCCCGCGCTGTTTTCGCGCGCCCTCTCCCAAATGACACCTCCAGTGGAACACCACCCACCCTCTCTGGATTTAGCTCTTGTCTGTCATTATCCAACACCTCCGTCCTTCCCCACCCCACTCACAGAATCATTCACAGTCTCACAGATTTCATCAAAATTTTAATTATATTTTTACACAGTTTTTTTTACTGTCTGTTAGCCTGCTGTTGTGTTCAGTCTCTAATGACTGATGGTGACCTAGACGGCTGGACCCTCCCCCCCAACCCTTGATATATTTGAGTTGGACGGTTGGATCCTACTGTTAAGCATACAAGCTAATAATGCAGAAATGTAATGTAAATAAAGAAAAGAGTTTCAGTGAAAGAAAGAGAGACTGAATCAAGAAAGAGAAAGATGCATATTTCACTTAATGAAGAAGAAGATACAATTGGTTCACTTTATACAAACATAGCTCTTGGCAGACTTAGGTATTCTAACCACCTTCATAACAACCAATGCTATCTGTTTATACCAGACTAACAGACAATCCTAACAGCTACTGACACTTGTCTCAATCTCACACATCTACCACCTACCCCATGTTTCTCTGCGCTCTTGGCTTGCATGGGGACTTCATTTTAACCTTAAAAAGAATTAATGGCGAATGATCAATAAACTTCAAAGGTAAAATCAAATAGAAGCTTAATTAAATTGGAGATACCTAGGCTTACGTAAGAGAATAAGTTATCTAGGACTGTTTGACTAGGCATTTACTGATTAGGATTGTGCACGGTCAGGTGAAATTTAGAAAACATAAAATTTTATTTTTTTATTAGAAGTCTCTAAAGATGATGGGACATAGATAATGTTTTGAGAATTTTGATTTATAAATACTAGGTTTAAGATTGCTTTTATTTTATTAACTAGGGTTTGTGTTAATAGTTCTTTAACTATGTAACCATCTACTTAAAAAATGGATACTGTTGTTTGTACATTAATTTTAGTTATTAATTTTATTCAATTTATTCGATTCAACTGTCCAAATTAAAAAATATATATATATAATCAGTAAAAATGAATGTATCAATAGTATTATTTAAAAAAATTATGTAACCGTTTTAGTAATATAAATATATATTACTAAATTAAATAACGGACTGCAAACGAAGGAAAGACCAGCCAGGTGTTGCATATGGTTTCACCGAGGCGTCAAACAACACTATTTAAAGACTCTTTACACATAATTTTCCAGGGAAATTAATATTAGGGTTTTTGGTGGTAAATTTTCCACGGTCCAACGATATCATTTATACAGTACGACGTGGCAGACATGCAAGAAGATTTACTGATAATCATGAACAGATTACAGATGGGTCACCATTGATAGTAATTTAATTATTACTAAGTCCTGCTTACGCGTATTTAAATTTAAGTAATTAAATTAAAGTAAGCTTTTGACTCAGATTCTCTCCTGGTTGTTGGAGTGCGCATAACAATTATGATCTACATTCAAAGCGCAAAAGGAAAGCAGATTCTGTCCTGTGTTAACTTTTGCTAACTTGGGTAATATTTTATAGTATACATGTGGATAACTATTTGGAAATATAAGAAAAGTCCACACCATGCACTAAAATTGTTTTGAGGTCACTAATATTATCATACAGCTGAAAATTAAAACTTGCCGGAGGGAATGAGAAATATTGAAGTTTTATCCATTGTTTGATTACTGCAACGCATCTTTGTAAATGACCATAAAATTGCTAATCTTGAAATTTTGTTTTGTTTTAATTCTAAAATAGTTTTTATTTTCTTTTCCCTTTCATCTAGTTTGCTTTTCTCTTTGATCAAATGCTCACCCTTAATTAACCTATAACTTAATTCAGGGGCATATACGCTTTACCGCAATGGCAAAAATCATGTTTATGCACTTTAGTATGAGTTCGACCCCCATCAATTCCCATTAGTCCTAACAATTAACTATATAATCAACTAACGCTACCGTTCTACTAAAAACACTTAATCCAAAGAGGGCTTTTTTTGTTTGTTCAAAATAGAAGATAGGTTGGACATTTCTTTAAGTCGTCATAACATTGAAGCAAATTAGAGAGTGGAAGGGATTTATTTATTCCGGAACTACCTGCTAACTCGAACCAATCTTAAAAAAAATAAATTTTATTTGTTGATGATATTAGTTGAAAAACCAAGGATGTATTGGCATATCAGATCTCTTATAGCATTTTGGATTTTTATCTCCAACATAGGGGATAAGGAATTGCGACATGTTATTTTATGAATTCAATTTCATTGCTAACGTTTATGCTAAATATTGTTTATATATTCTTGTAAAGAAAATAAATGTTTTTCACAGTTTTTTAATTGTTTTTTTTTTAAACTTTATCCAATACAAATAGTCAAAAACTAAAAAAGGAAAAAATATAGAGCGTGACAATAATATATATATATATTTTTTTACCATAAGATAGTATCACACTACAAAAATTAAACTTTAAAATCATGAACAAAATCAGAGCCTTAATTAAAAGACTCCTTTGCAAATTCAGACCGTGCATGGCCACAAAATGTTTACGCTAGTTAAAATACTGTTCACATCAAATCCGACTTTTAAGGATTTAATTAGACATCTAATACCTGAATTATTCCTATTAGTCAATACTTAGTGCTCATCGCTGTACGATTGAAACATCCATCTTTAGTCTTTACCCTATAGATTAAAGAGAGACCTTTTTCTTGATTTAACTTTGCTGGCGACCCTTCAACCTCTTTTCACTTTCTTAATTAGACACAAAAGTGGAATATCTTACCTATCTAATAATGCAATGATATTTGTCTAAAACATCTGCTTTTGTTAATATACAACAATCCTTCCACGTGAAGCTTGTTAATCTGGAATTACAGCCAAACATTCTCTCATTGGATACTTTTGATTAAGTTTGATTGGTTGGTTAAGGAAGTGTTAAGATATAATATCTAGATATTGTATATAATTTGGGATGTATTCGCAGACCTTTGTCCCACTTATAAAACTAATTTATATTTCCCACAAACTTTCTTTCTGCGTCATTCATACCCTTTAAATTTGGTATGTAGGTGTTGTTGAAAAATATTGACTAGTAGTTAGAGTTATGCTATACTTAAGTATTTTTGTGGATACATTCACCACCACATGAGGGTGATGGTGAAAATATTTTCATTTCTATGCCACATTTGTATCGTATTTCTAATGAAAGTATGATCCCCAACACATATGGTAGCATTTCTGAAAGGTCTACATACTTTATTTCTCTTTAAGTACGTCTCTATTAATTTCTAACCATTAATTTTTCTTTTTTTTATTGACCGATATATTTTATTAGATTAAATTTTAGATTAGCTACTAATATGATTCAAGTTCACGCCATCATGGATGGACTCAACACCTTCCCACAACAATGGTAAAGGATCACTTGCACCTTTAAATTTTCTTTAATTCAACACATATTTTACGAAAATAATTAAGTAAATTATATCAGTATTGAATGCTACCAATCTTCTTAGTCATGCTTTATCCTTTTATTTTCTCAACTCTCCTTTTTCATTCTTTAATATTGTGCGCAGAATCCAGGATTCTAATATCAGAGATCCCAATGTAAAAGTTTCAAAATTGGAGGTGATAGTCTTGATGGAGAGAGGCGGTGGAGGTTGGAGTTAGGGTCACTACCAAGATTTTAAATACCGATATCACTGGTCGTCCATTGATATGATGAAAATTTGGTTTAAAAGTCAATGAGTGAAACTTTGAGAGATGTTGAATCACCTAATTATACATGTATAAGTGAAATACATGTTACTATAAGTGTTGTTACTTTTTTTTTTTTTTTGGGAATAAGCTTTGTAATTCGTACAAAAGAAAAAGGCTAGGTATTATATTAGGAGTTTTATTTTTTGTTCAGTACTTTATTTTGTAGGGTAATTCTCCTTTACCATTCTTAAGAATTGTGAAATTTGTTTTTTTTTTGAAAAAAACAAATTATACTTATTAATTTTTTCATCTCACTTTCATACTTAAATTTTATTTTTTTTGCCACTTTAATACTTTCGTTACTTTATTTGTCAAGTTTTCTGTTAAATGATAATATGGCATTGTTGGCCCACAAAATTTGTGCCACTTGAAATAACAAATTAAATGAATATAAATTAATAAGTTAATGGAAAATTAAATATAAAGTAAAAATAAAATTCTTTTCTTGACAAGTGAAGACAATATCACTATATTGCAGTATGACTTAAAAAAAAAACAATACTACTAATCATTCTTCAACAATATAAAATAAAGTTAAAAGTCGATAAGGTCCAAATGAGAATCCTCAGACAGTTGAAGGTTATTAATTTTTCTTCTATAATACTTGATATTCCGTGAAATGAACGAAGGAAATATTTTTTTATTTACTAAGTGACATCTTTAAAAGATGACACAAAAACAAATACTTCTAATTATCTTTCAACAATATAAGAAAAAAAAAGTTCATAAGGTCCAAATGAAAATCCTTGTATGGTTGAAGGTTATCAAATTTTGTTCAATAATATGAATACGGTCATAATCAAATTGAGAAAATATTTTTTTATATACTTGTCAACTTCATAAATATAAAGTCGACCCACTCAAACCTACTCAAACTCTTGAAGTAAAACTCAAATTTTAGGTTATAAACTTACCCTAACTTGTTCAAAGTCTTGGGACAAATATGGTTTTTAACCCAAAACTCATTTATGGAGCAAATTTAGGTTAGGATTCTCTTGGGTTAGTGGACTAGCCCGCTAGATAGGTGTATTTTTCTTTAATTTTATATTTATAAATGTATTGAATCAAACGGTAAAAGAAAAATATTTAATGGTCCAAATTTAAATCCAACAGCTAAAATAATTAAAAAAAATTATTTCATGTGTTTTGTATTCTTTTATGGTGTTTCACGAGTTTCTTGGTGTCAGTTTAGTGATTTTTCAATATTTATCGGAATTTAAATATTTTTAGATTAAAATATTTATAAAATTAAATTAAGATAGTCTACATAATTTTTTTTAATTAAAAAATTTTACTTTAAAAAAATATCTTAAATAAAATTTTTAATAATTTCGGACAAAAAATATAACCCAAAAATGTTGGAACATAAAAACGATTTCTGAATAAAAACTTAAATTTCTTGAATTAAAAATTTTAAATTCTAACCCAAAGTAAATGTTGGAGATACTCTAATATCTAATCTACACAATTGCAAAACTCACGCAAAGGTTAGAAATCGATTTAATAAATGTTTTTTAATCCCGGGCATATGCACTACTAACTTGTGAGTGAGTTGACAGGAACAGCTCATTCATATGATGATGAGAAGATAGTGATGTGACTGGAAAAAGGTTAGCACCAATAATAGACAGCTGAACTGTGGAGCCAGTCTAATCGAAGCCAACTCAACACGCCCATGGTGTATGTATCGATGTTGGGATGAGAATTTGCCACTGCATATCTAATTATACAACATTAATACCAAAAATCAAAGAAGATAAGTCCCATTAGCAAGTTTAGTAGCATGTTCCACCTGAATTTTATACCAAGTTTAGTAGAATATTCATTTCCGCACTTCTTTTCAATCTTGTCAATCTGCTGTTTATATATTTTAAATCAAATTAATAGCAAGGAAAAAATGGAAAGAAACAGAAATGCAAAAATC
Organism: Pyrus communis; assembly: GCF_041283825.1. Taxonomy (NCBI): domain Eukaryota; kingdom Viridiplantae; phylum Streptophyta; class Magnoliopsida; order Rosales; family Rosaceae; genus Pyrus; species Pyrus communis. The sequence goes on along the minus strand of NC_142579.1, from coordinate 39,483,657 downwards.
ACTCCTTTTGCGAAAGAAAAGAGGTTGAAAATTTCAATACATTACATGAGGAATAAATTAGAACTCTGTCGCTTGCAGTGAAATGATTATGTCTTTTTGAAATAAAGAAAATGATTTTTACATAATTTTTTTTAGTTGTGCATCTTTAGTTTAATTTTTTCTCTTGATTTTTTAGTATATTCAAATCAAAAGTTATAAAAACAAACGTGAGCAAAACAAATAGTGTTTTAAATTAGCTATAAAAGAAACAAAACAAATCGAATTTTCTCTTGAATGAATCATTTATAGACATATCTCTCTGTATCTTTTTTTTCTGTGTAATTTTTGGTCAAAGAAGTACTAATCTTGGCGAGAGAGGGAGTGATAAAAATATATGATAATATCTGCAGAAATAGTAGTGAGTGCATGGGGAATAGGCGAAGAGAGCAGTGCGAGTGAGTGACAAGTGAAGATGGTGCTGCAGCTCATGAAAGCGTGGTGGTACTGCAGGTACAACCACACTGGTGCATCTCCTTCTTGGACACGTCCAATCTTAATTTTCTCTCACCCAAACGCCACTCAGAATTGAGAGAGAGAAGAAAAGTGTTAATAACCTAAAAAGCATGGCAACGAGAGGACATGTTTAAAATTTTGCCACATTTCTGGCCCCCACGGCTTTTGCAGTACCAGTTACTAGTAGCGCGAGACTCCCGGGGGAATTTGCTATGTAAAAGGCCCAGTTCTGTTCTACACTGGCCCACTGATCACTGGCCCCCCTCTCCCTCCTCTCTCTCTCTCTCTCTATCTCTAGGTGCGTGCGGGTGGAGAAGGTGGTCGTCGCCGCCAGCTATATCTCGATACCACGCCCACCGCCCATTCGTTCTTCTGTAAAATTTGATATTGCTTGTGTCGCGGTTTATTGGCTTTCCCTCCGCGTCATCGACTCATTGTACACACTCACACACGTGGTTTTCCTGCAATGCCCAATTGCTCATATAATTATATTCCATTAGCTAGCTAGTCTCATCATTTTACTTTCATTTACAGAACAATATATATACATATTTGACCAATAAAAATGGACAATATATGTCTACATACAAAGTTACAGACAATATGCTGAGATAGGGTTAGGTTCCTTTTACTACTATTTACAGTTGAAATGTCGTAGTCCTCCTGTCCTACTGCCTATTATTTATATATAAATATAATGTTATTTTTTGTTTAAGCTAACAATAGTTTTCTAAATTAAGTTCTTTACGATATATTGAGAACCATAAGAACAATATAATTGAAATATGACCTACAAGTATCAAATCGACAACATATTGAATTTTAAAATAGTTATCGGACTTGAGACAAATTATATAAATATATTAACTCCTAAAAGCATATTTTAGAGACTTGCTATATTATCCTTCTCAAGAAATATAATACAACAATTACAAAAATTTCACTCCAAAGTATTGGCTATACCTCAAATTAATATACTTTGTTTGTCAAAATATATATATATATATATACACACACACACTTTGTGAATAATTACTCATTAATTTTAGCCAAAAGGAAAAAACATAACAAAATATTTTGCTAAGAACATTCGAGCATACCATGCTTTCCTCTTTCTAATTATACATGCGTACTGACCTACAGAACTTTTCTTTTATTGACCTACTATGTACGTATGAGAGGGAAGTTATTATATACAAAACTAATTATACAGTATTAAACTGCAAAACTTCCTTCTAGTGACCTACTTTGTATGTACGAGAGTGAGGATATTATGTACAAATTATAACAGGACTTTATAGTGAGTTTCATTATTTAATCTCCAATGTAATTTCTTTACTACCCTAAACCTTACTTATTCTCGGAAGTTAGGGAGAACTTTGAAATTTTATCTCTTTTAGCTTGATGGTTGTGGGACATTATGTCAATCAAGTGTCTTCTCATTACAAATTCTTCTAGGCATTTGATGTGAGTTTAGCTACTGAGATTTGTAATTAGATCCTATCGTTTGAGAGAGAAAATGAAAGGAATGCACTGTAAACAGAGTCCGCAAACTTATATTTCAATTGTTTTTTGAAGGTGTCCAGGCTAAAAAAAAAATGTAAAATTATGTTAATTAAGAAACTATGAACCATTAAAAACTCAACATTAATATAACAAGGAGAATGCTAGCCACTTTCCTTTCTTACTTTTTTTTCCTTTCCTTTTTTCTGTCGTTTATGCAATGTGCATTTCACTTACAACTAAATCTAGGCAATTAATATGTTTAAAATTTGTTACTTCTCTTTCAACTTATACCCCTAATTATTATTTCAAATGTTAACCACACCAATAGTACTTCTCATTTTCTTCATTAGTAGGTATTAAACATTTCAAATTTTAAGGACTCCTCTTTCATTAGGAAAAAAATACGAATTTTTGTTTTCAGACTGCCGTAGGGGTTGTGCTACATAAACAACTTTGACAGAAAGCCCTATCATTGAAAGACTTAATTAATTACTTGTGCTTCTGTCGACGGTGGCTGACATCAACATGGTTAAAAGATGACTATGAATCTGTTTCAAGGTGAATTCAATAAGGTCCTTCAGATAGGATCTTGTAGAAAAATTTTGCTGACATATATTGATTCGCCCTTCTGGTATATATGTGAAGGCAATACAATACCAAGCTAGAAAGATAAATTCCAGTCCAGATACAATTTCTTCGAAAATAATATTCCTAATTTCGTGTATATTATCAAATTAATAATGATCTAATGTTTTATAGTTTTACAAATCAATAATTATCTAATCTTTTACAGTAAAAAACTACATGATAATGAGAAAATCATCATTTCAAGTGATGTTTATCCATTAATTTCGCCTCGCACTAGTTTGGTTTGGTTAAGAGACAAAAAACGAGGAACTGTATAAGATATGTTGTCCATCACTTTATTTTTTGGTGCTTTTTGGACCTGAAGAATGATTAATAATTGCAAGTGCAAGTTATACTTGGGGTATGGATGAGGTGTTTTTCTCAATAGAATATTGTATTCCTTCCAATTGAAGTTGAATTTTGTTTTTGTTCTCTTTCTATTGGTAAAGCACTTACCTTTGTTCGGTCATTCACAATCACTTCACCTCACTATATAAGAAAACTCATCTTCAAAATGATTTAAGAAAGAAGAAGAAGAAGAAATGATTGTTAGAGGTTTAAGTATCCAAAGTAAAACCATTAATTGGTAAAGAAAGAATAGGAACATGGTAAGGTAAGATAAGTTACATTTGGAATGTCGGATATAATCCCAAGTTATAATAAGTTCATAAAATAAAATAAAATGTCAGGCTCGTTTGGAAGTGCTTTTTAAAATGACTGAAAGCACTTTTGATAAAATATTTTTAGAATCAATCCTTAGTAGAAATAGTTGTGAATCTTAAAAAAACACTTAAAATGCTTTTTACAAAAAGCACGTGTTTCTTGTAGGAAACACCTCAAGTGCTTTTGAAATCCAAGAAGTTTCTTTTAAAGCTTTTTCAGTTATTTTAAAAACATTTTCAAATGAGTCAATCATCTCCAAAAGACCATAAATGTTGCTCTTCAAATAGAGAAATTTTTTAAGCATAAACTAAATATAAGCAGAAAAACACTACATATATTCCTTTTTTCATTTATGTTATGCATGCAATCTAGCGGTTTGTGTTAAGGGTATGTGGAAAAACCTTCCTTTCAACTGCAAGTTTGTTTACTTAGATGACAGCTTAAAGGCCAAAATTTATTTGCACATAAAGAATTAAAATTTGTTTCCAATTTTACAATCCAACCGACTCTACAAATTTTATGATTTATTGTTTATCATTATTACAACAAATGTTTTGATTTTCTTTTCTACATCTATTTGGGAGCATGTTTTGATGACATGGATCTATATTTAGTTGAAAAGTGTATGGAGTTTGTTTGAGATGCACTTAGGGTTCTATAAAAATTGCTCATTTTCTCGAAAGTGTAAATGAAAATTGATATTCGCACTTAATTTTTTTTTTTTGCACATTCTAGTTTATTTTTATTTTTATTATTCTGTTATTTGCTTAATCTAATGACTTCCTATGCGAAATAGGAGAAAAACAAATAAGAAAAGGGAAGGAACATATAAAATTGAATTAAATAGAAAAATTATAATAATAAAATAATGAAAAAAAGGAAAAAAATCCGTGAAAGAAAGGTTAAAATCAAGACTAGGAGGGACAGAGAGATTGATGGAAGAAAAATCTCCAATCTAGTGAGTTACCTGCTCGCTAGGTCTCCTATACAGTCATTGCTTTCGAGCATTTTCAAATATTTCTTTACTTTCTTTCAACAAAGCAAAGTCAGTCTCTTTCACCCTCGCATAACACAGAACTGCGAGTAGCCGGTTCCGGCCACGCCATCTCCTCCCAGTTCCTCAAAGTAATCAATTATGATATATATTTTTCTGTAACGAAATTATAACATGCTTAATTCCTTTTTTGGCTTCACTTCCTGGCCTCCATAATCTCATGGATTGCCAATAACAATAGTTCGGATCCCATTGGTTTGCATAAAACCCTGGTCGCGTTTCGTGTTCCCGGTACTCATAAATTATTCCTTTCTGTCTTGACTAGCTACTAGCTAGGGTTTCGGTCTACTACTGGGGTTTTAGTTGATTTATAAATTAGAAACCTTTGGGGTTTGCTGAGAGAGAAAAAAAAAATGGAAGACTACAACAATCAAATGGATCATGAGAGTTCGGGTGGTAGGGGAAACTTCCTCTACGCCTCACCAAACCTTGGAGGAAATTATGGGAGAGCTGCAAGTGATCATCAGATGGGGATCAACACCTTTCATCTTCAGTCAAGCGGCGGTGGAGGCGGCGGCGGCAGCGGTGATCAGTGTAATTTTCAGTCTCCAGGAACACACCCAATTAATGTGAAGACCGAAGCCACCACATCACAGCATGGCCACCAAAAATTTCAGTACAACAACAATAATAATAATCATCTTGTTTCTTCATCAAGAGGGCACCAACCAGTTGTTCATCAGCTACAGAATAATTTGAATCTTCTAAACGACGATCACAGCCTGAGCTCCAACGAAGTTGAAGCCATCAAAGCCAAGATCATCGCCCACCCTCAGTACTCTAACCTCTTGGAAGCTTACATGGATTGCCAAAGGGTAATTGTTTTATTAATTAACACGTTTTTCTCTTTCTTAGACCGTGAAGATTAAATAAATGAATAATTTTTTTTTTCATATAAACGATCTTTTGTACTAAATCTATCAAATTATGAGAATTTTTTTATTTAAACTCGAGTAGAGAAGGATAGTACAATGGTTTAACAAACTCAGCTAAGCTCATCTCTTCGATTTATATGAATCATTCGTGTTATGGATGTAGGTGGGAGCTCCGTCTGATGTTATGGCTCGGCTCTCAGTTGCTAGGCAAGAGTTTGAGGCACGACAGCGGTCTTCTGGGACTTCAAGAGAGACTTCAAAAGACCCAGAACTGGATCAGTTCATGGTGATCCATATCTTCCATTTTAATTTATTTTCTTAGTTACTATGCTTTTTAATGGGGATTAATATATTATATGTGCATTGCTTGATGTTTTTTTTTATTATTATAAACAATAAAATCTGGATGGATCAATTACTAAATTAACAGGAAGCTTACTACGATATGCTGGTTAAATATCGTGAAGAACTAACAAGGCCAATACAAGAAGCCATGGATTTCATGAGGAGGATTGAAACTCAGCTTAACATGCTTGGAAATAATAATAATGCTCCTCCCCTTCGGATCTTCTCACCCTCTGGTAAGTGGTACTTACTTTTCCCTACAAACATAAGTTAATTTTGGACTCATATATCCATGTGCTTAGATTTTTCTTATGTTATATTAGGCGTTTTCGAATTCTGTACTTAACGTACATCTATCCATCTTTCCATTACCGCTAACCTAAATCCATATACTGTATTTAAATATTATTGTATAAGTAGAGCATGGGGAAGGAGCTTGGAGTTAGAATTCATAAAATGGGAGATATGTGGATTTTTTGGTCTTGAACTGCTGCAAAACTGCTAGTCCAACTGTTTTGTCTCACCTTGAGGAGAGTACCCAAAACTTGTCAGCATCTCTTTCATTTTCTAGGCGTACGTCAAATCCGGTTATTTTTTTGAGGGAGACCAATTTGACCCATCAAATAGTGCCTTCCAATGTCCAAGAACAAAGAGGAAGCTAGAGGAAGAAACCACACCTACCATTTTTTCATTCATGAGTGGCTTCAATAACTGTCGATGAACATAGAGATTTTAATCACGAGCTTAATAGTGTGATAATGACTTAATTTCTTTGCTTAGTTTATAGATTTGTTTAAAAATATATTCACATTGGAAGGGAAATGACTATTAATTAAGACAAAGACTTAGTGTAAATACCCTATTCTATATGTAAACAGTGATGAGAAGAGAGATCAAACATTTGATTTGGTTAATAATTCTCTCTTTTTTAAGGGTTAGATTTACCATGCCTTTGTGGTGACATAATTCTCATTTCTTTTAGGGTTTCCACTTTCCAACCCAAAACCAAGACCTCCCATTTGTTTCATAAATCTGATTTTCTATATATAACATGATTGTTTTCATTCCCTAGTTACTCACTAGATTTGATAAAAAAGGTGTTTCAACAGATCCGTATACAATAAAACCTTATACAAACCAAATAAAGAATAAAAACCTTGCAGAAGCTATAGTAAAAAAAAACATAGGATGCTATTTAAATCAGCTAGCTACACCACCTAGACGGTACGGACATGGCAGAATTCATTTGAAATAGAATGCCACCATTTATTAAGTTCCATGTTGGCTATACCTACATGCCCCAGATTTGACATATCTTCGGTTCATGCACATGATCGTTCTTTAACTCTTTTATTTTTTATTTATGTTTTATGTGTGCATGAATCTATCATTGTTGTATTCCTTTCTGGTGGTAGATCAGCTTTAGCTAACCTTGACAGTTTGTAAGAGATATTTTCTAGTCACCACACCATGTGTCAAGTGTTTATTGAACGAGTGATTTACCTTTAGCACATAGGATAAGTATTTATTGACGGGGTAACGCTAATGAGGTCCCTTCTTAGTTGCGTAGAGAATCTCTTATGTTTATCACACTCTACAGTCCACATATATTGAAGTGTTCATGTATCTTAACCTTGGCAGTAAACTTATATTGACTGGTTATTTGATTTACTTTATGGAATCTGCATGATCTGTAATAGTTAACAAAGTTTGCTTCTAACAATGTCTATATAATGCACTCGATCTGCAACAAAATATATAATAAATCTATCACGAGCTCTTGTAGCCAAAGTTGGTGTCTCTCCCTTTAAAAGTTCTTCTTTTATAAGGTTTTGTTTGGGAAGTGTTATTGGCATTCTAAAAATCTCATTCTACACTTCTCACAAGTGTATTTTTCTTTCCAAATATAGAAAGTTTGGAGTATAGAATGAGATTTTTGAAGTACCAATAACAATTCCCTTTTCTTTTAGGTAATTAACTATATAAGAGCACAACACATGCACTTTCTGGGATAGAATTCCGGGATCTCCATTCCTGTTTTCACACACGTGTGTGTGTGTGTGTGTGTGTTTGTGTGTGTGTATTTCTTGAAAGGTTTTCGTTGTTCTTGGCTGTTTCAATCTTTCTTTTTTGATCGAGCGAGCAAACTACCTTTCATAACCTTACTTCCCCGGCTTTCTGGTAAGGATTTCTCTTCCTTAGCGTTTTCTCAGACGAGGGATTTGCTCCTCTGACAAAATCTAAATAGGCTAGAATGCTTCTATCGATAGAGTTTGCACGTCTGCGCATAGAATCGCTTTATCGCCTTTCCATTTTGTTCTTATATATATATATATATATTAAGGGAAATGATTTTCACATGCGGCTCTGTCCTTCTGTGCACCGCTACGTCCTTGGTTTCTCAGTTTTTATAATTAAGAGTCACATGCATGTTAATATATGCAGAGGACAAGTGTGAGGGAATTGGTTCATCTGAAGAGGAGCAGGAGAATAGTGGTGGAGAAACAGAAGTGCCTGAGATTGATCCAAGAGCTGAAGACAGAGAGCTCAAGAATCACCTGCTGAGAAAGTATAGTGGTTACTTAAGTAGCCTGAAGCAAGAGCTTTCGAAGAAAAAGAAGAAAGGGAAATTGCCCAAAGATGCCAGGCAGAAGCTCCTTAGTTGGTGGGAGCTACATTACAAGTGGCCATATCCTTCGGTATGTTTTCGATTCATTGAGATTTTGAAGTCCGTATTAAGAATGGGTACATGTCATTATGTTCGTCGATCATAGAGGAATTTTCTCCTGTCAAATATTATGTTGTGAGACTATTAATTAACTGGATTTCATATCACTGATTAGACGATGCATTAATGACATGTATGGCACCGGTTTTACAATCTAATAAAATGAACATGTTACTAAACAGGAATCGGAGAAGGTGGCTTTGGCGGAGTCTACGGGTTTGGATCAGAAACAAATAAACAATTGGTTCATAAATCAAAGGAAGAGGCACTGGAAGCCTTCCGAGGACATGCAGTTTATGGTGATGGATGGCCTACACCCACAGAATGCAGCCCTCTATATGGATGGACACTACATAGGTGACGGTCACTACCGTCTCGGTCCATGACCTAAACAACTCCGTGACATTGTGTCCTCTTCTGCTCACGCAAGGCTCACAGTTAAAAGTTGGCTTAATTAGTTTTATATGTATGATCTGAAGATAAAAGCAAACTGCTTATCGTAGTTTGTAATTTTTATGGCTAAGTACGCACGTACTTAATTAGGTAATGTTCTATATTCCACAATCCAAGCTGATGATTTATACGTATATGGATTTTTTTTCTTTTATTTTTATTACGTGCTGTGTTGCTGCGATTTTATCTAGTGGTCTCTTTGGTATATTTCATTAATGTGATGCTAGCAGTAAGCTGGATGGTTTCCATTATTTTGCGTGATATAAGACGTTTTAGAGTTGATGTTTGCGTCATTGTGCGCCAAAAAGGAGTGAAATATCAGTAGTTTAGAGCATCGTTAGTCTTCTATTTTAATGCATGCATACTGCCATGTTATAAGGCTTCTACTATAGAAACTGAAAATAGGGATACCTTCACCAGGGACATGGATCCCCTTCGGATCCATTGGTCCTAATCCACCAAATTCCGTAATTCAGGCCATTGAAATTTGATCCAACGGTTACAAACAGGGATTCACTTTAAAAGTTCTAATAATTTTAGCCGTTGTATCAAATTTCAATAGCCTGAATTACGAGATTTGGTGGATTAGGACCAATGGATCTGGAGAGGATATATGTCCCCTTCACCAGTAATCCTTGTAAGTTGTAAGCTAGAATCAATATTCAATTAATTTTTATTTATTTATTTTATAATAGATTACAAACAACTAAACTTAATTGTAGTTGATATTTCATGTTCAAAAATCATTAGATTGTCGTAATGACTTAGATGTAACAAATACAGCCATACTGGTGAATGCATCAAACTTAAATGTAAAGACTCATGATCCAATGCGAATCAGATTAAAATGGGATAACTTTCTGTCTTGTATTTGCATTCAAACGTGTGCACTGTTAGATTTTTGGGAAGTTTTTGTGTTTTGGGGGTTGAAAAAAGTTAGGATTCCACCGTTAAATTAATTGGTTATATGGAGAATAGTCTAATCTCTTATAAGTCATCGTAATGTTTCTTCTTTCACCAGTGTATGACTCGACATATATCCCTCACATGTGACGAATTTTCAAGACAAACACATGGGCAACGAATTGAGAGACGTGTAGCTGTTGAGCTTCATACGTGAGCCAACTTGCTTTGATATCATAAAAAAAAAGTTGAGGGGGAGGGGGTGAAAAAAGTTAGGATTCCACCATTAAATTAATTGGTCATATGGAAAATAGTTCAATCTCTTATAAGTCATCGCAAAGTTTCTTCTTTCACTGGTGTATGACTCGACATATATCCCTCACATGTGACGAATTTTCAAGACAAACACATGGGCAACAAATTGAGAGACGTGTAGTTGTTAAGCTTCACATATGAGCCAACTTGCTTTGATATCATAAACAAAAGTTAAGGTTATACCATAAAATAAATTGACAATATGAAAAGTAATTCAATCGTTTATAAATCCTTGTACGATTTATCATTTAACCACCTATGTATGACTCTTATACCTTATTATCCTTACCGCCATGACCCCTAGGGGAATAAATGTGGCTCCACCATTTATTAGAGCATTTCTCAATAAAAGAAGACATAAACTATGCTGAATAATCAGTTAGCCTATGGTGGAAGGGCGGCAAAACTTATTTCTTATAAAACCACCTTTCAGACAGCCTCTAAAATTCATTAGCAAAACGCCAATGAAGTTTTGGGTGGTTCGGTTCCAATCTGAGATCAAGTTCTAAAATAATTCTCGAAGAATTTTTTTGGATAGATTAATGTATATAGGTTAATGATAAATTAAGGACCCACACAATTCTTTTTAAGAAAAGTTAACGAAAATTTAAAAAAAAACTTTAGTTTTATTGAAAAATAAAAAAATGCATGTGTAGTGAATATTATCAAGGAAAGGTAAAATTATGTTTTTTTTTTTTTTTTTTTTTTGTTAAAAATGAACAATTCCGAAAGTGTTTAGGACTCGGAAATTTATTTATTTATTTTCTATTACCTTCAATGGCAGCAGGCAGGCGTATTCATTTTTTTTTTTTGAGTTTGGGGGTTGCTGATCGAGAGACGAAACAAGATAGGTTTAATAGGTTACATTATGGTTGGTGGGCTGACCTATGTATATAGGGTTAGGACTCGGAAATACATATTTTTTTACACATATTTGATACTTATTTTGTAAAATTTACTTTGTAATAAATTTATTGATCCGAGTTGTCTATATTTTAGACTTTAGTACATCATTTTTGGATCATTCTTGTAAAAAAAAAGACAAATTTAAATCATTAAGACATTCATTTGTAGTGAAAGAAATTGACGAATATTTATCTAAATTTAATCCAATTGTCATATGGTTTCAAATTTAGTTGATTTTTGGTAAACGGTTCGATTTGAAATACATTACGGAGTGAAACATAAAAATATATTGTCAAAATGTATGTGAAAAGCATATGTCCCTGAATCTTAACCCATATATAATATATGGATAGTACTATTCACACATCCATATTTACTTCATACACACCTTTATTAATTTTTTATTACATTGATCATCTTTAATTCAGTCATTTTGACAATCGAAAATTAATAAAATGCATGTGAAGTAAGAATAATTATATGAATAGCACTGCCCGCAATATATATGTAAAGGCCTTAAGAAGTCATGGGATTGGATGGTGACGTGCTCCTGGCATCCAGCTACAGGAAGAGAATTTGAAAATCATATCATGAATAATAGGGTTAGGCAAATTCCAATAGAAAATAGTTAAAAGAATCTTATCTTTTCACTGTTCGCCCATCTCTAACTGAATGAGAATCAAATAGCTTATTTTAACATTCTGATCATCCAAGAAATTACTATTTTAATGAACAATGTAAGACCATATTTTTTATCATTGCCAACCGAGGGCCAGAGGGCCATAGGCCAAACATAGCCCTATGACAAAAAATCATCTCTAACTGAAGGCCAAAGAGCTATAGTATGGAATGTGAAGAATTGAAATAACATGAGATAATATAGTATGGAATGGTGAAAATTATGTGAGAAATGGTGTAGGAAAAAGTTAGAAATTAAAAAAAAAAAAAAAAAAAGTGGCCTGGGACCAAAAAAAAATCATAAACCGTAAGTGTGGGCTAGGCAACGGGTTGGCTGGCTGGCTGAAGATGGTCAGCCGGTTGGCCATTTGGCCCTTTTTTTGTCTCGTGGGGCTCACGATCCATTTGGCCTAATCTTCGGTTGGAGACGGTTTTCGGGTTATTTTTGATCTTCTGATCCTCTGAACCTTTCGGTTGGAGATGACCTTAGTATAAAGATATTTAAATGAACCACGTCCAATTGAAGTAATTCACGTCTTCATCAATTCCTACCAAACATCTTCAACTTTGTTACTCCAATGGGATGTACATTTTCAATCTGCAGCAAAATAGAATGAAAATAAGTTTCTTGATCATGTTGTCATGAAAATTGCAGGATCTGTAACGCAGGATAAATGAAGACTAAGAGAGCATCTACAAGTAAACACTAAAAAATAAAGCTCACTACCAAATACTGGATATCATCACCGTAATATTTTTCTCAAAAAACATTGAGCCGATAACTCGTCATTCTAAAGATCCACCTAAGAATCACAATAAAGGTGAGCGACATGGGTTATTGGTAGGGCTGCAACTTGGATACGAATCTCCGATTTCAAGCCGAAATATTCTAAAATATTCCGTCCGATTCATATCCTGAATTTTAAAATTTTAAATTCTTAATTTGGATAGGAATTGGAATGTATTTAATATTCCGAATTCGATCCAAAATTCTAAAACTTTCATAACTCTATTATATACACTTAATTATGTACGTATTGACTTTGGATTTGTAATACACTGTCCTCCAATATGTAATTATTTTTTCATTTATAACTCCTTCGAATATATTACATACAAAAAATGAGAATTTGAGAACTATGAAACTTTATATTATGTAGGGTGAGCAATGGTGATGACATATTTTTTTATCTTGGCATAGATGAAGTCATACAACTCCTATAATTTTAAACTCTAAAATAATCTGATTCCGAAAATACTGAATTTGGCATGAGTTTATGAAATTTCTAAATTAGAAATAACATGCATTTCCGAAATTTTTTTCTTTTAAATTAAAAACATGTATTTCTGATTCGATCTGGCCAAAAATCAGGCTTAGTTAGTGTTGTGGGCTTTAATTCCATGTGTTTGGGCTATTAGCTATGGTTACAAATTTCTGTACAGTATATTATGTAGTTTTACAAATTTCAACAGGTTTGCAATATTGTGAAACAAAGTCTAAACCCAACATGGAGTCTCACTATTCCTATATCACTTGAGTTGAAGCTTTAAATAGCTCAGTTGCAAACCATATTCAGCTGAGGGTCAATATAACAAGCTTTAAATAGCTCAGTTGCAAACCATATTGAAGCAAGACTTGTGTTAAACAATTTCTAAGCATGAAAATACTTAACTTCTTACATATATACAATGAGATTCTTGTTTGCATACAACTCACACTTACATGTTCTAACAAACCTTTTCTTTTTGTGATTTTAATGCATTAATTTTGCATGTGTGTCAGATTATAGACACAAAAGATATTTTCTACCGTAAAGATACGTTATTTGTAAGTGAAAGAATAAGTTCATTGCTAAAAAGAGAATGCAAGCATTATTGTAAAGAGCTTCTTCTTAAGCAGCTAAGCATCTTCTAAGCAAGAATCCCATGATGTTCTTACATAAAAAAGGAATTTTACTCACCACCCTTCTCATATCATTGCAAGAAACAATGAAAGAAAAATTAAGAGAAATATTATCAGACTAATAGTCAATTAGGCCAGAGGGTCGAAAATTGACTGAAAACCGTCTCCAACCGAGGGCTAGGCCAGAGGGCTCGTGGGCCCCACGGAATCTGAAAGGGCCAAAGGGTCAACCGGCTAGTCATTCCAGCCAGCTAGCCAGCCCCGGCCTGGTCCAAATTTTTTATTAATGCTGTCAGATATAACCGACATGAATAAAAGCAATAGTGTCGGTTATAACCGACACAAATAGTAGGAAAAATTTTGAACACAACGGCTAGCTAACTGCATCTAGCTGTTGTATTCAAATTTTTAATTTTTTTTAAATTTTTAATGAATTTAAACCTTTTTTTCCCTATAAATACCTGAGCCATTCTTACACCATTTCTCACATAATTTTCACCATTCCATACTATCTCACTTCATTCTATTTCAATTCTTCATATTATATTTTCTTACCTCTTCCAATAATATTTCCTTCAATTTTTTCAATAATTTTCAAATGGCCTCATCTGCAATGAAAGGTAGTGCTTGGACTCGAAAAGAACATGAAGCTCTTTGCATGGCTTATAGATGGGTCTCGGAAGATAGTGTGAGGGGGATTTCTCAAACAAGTGAAGGTGTTTGGACTCGTGTGTTCAAAAAATGCTTAGAGTTCTACGATGACACCATTCCACCGAATGCTCGAAACCACGAGAGTTGTTCTTTAAGATAGAAAAAACATCTTCATCCAAGTTTGAATAAATGACATCAAGCACTGTTAGCATGCACAATTAGACATGAAAGCGGTGCCGATTACTACGACGAAGTTAGTGTTTTCATAGTTTATTTTAAATGTTTAATTATATTACATTTAATTTTATAAATTAATTTCCTTTAATTTTTGTAATTATATTTTCTAGGTACGCCAAGCGGAGGAATTGTATTTGGAGGGCAGCTCAAAACCCTTTCAGTTTCACGGTACGGTTGTTGGGAAATTTGTAAAGGGTGGGTGTTGTTTGAAGATCCACCTCAACATAGAGTAGATTCTACACCAGTGTTTGGAACTGCATCCCCATCTGTAGATATGGATGAAGATGGATCTCCTACCATTCAACAAACAAGGGTAGAAAATCCATCTCCGGATGAAGGTTCCTTACCTAGGGCTATAGGACGAAACAAGGCTCGAATGTTGAAGGAAAGGGCAAGGCAAATGATAATTACACTGCTTAACAGGAAGTGGCGGCCTCATTGCGATTACTGGCGGAGCAAAATGCCATTGTCATGGAAGAAAGGAATCGTAGGCACAAATACAAGAAGAGTTGGTTTATAAGAATATGGAAATGAACACTACAAATTACACTCTAATGAGTAAGGCCTATTTTGATAGGAAAAAAAAAGAAGAAATTATGACCCAGTGGTAGTTGTTTACCTCTGACTATACTCCTACAATGACGGATGATGAAGATAGTGTTGATTATGGATATTAAATTTAAGTTTTTGTAGTTTTTAAATTTAAGTTAATGTTGTTTTTAAATTTAATTTGTAGTTTTTGAATATAAGTTGTAGTTTTTAAATTTAAGTTATTGTTGTTTTTAAATTTAAATAATAAATTATATTTGGCCCTATGGCTCTCGGTTAGAGACGATTTTTTGTGACAGGGCTAAAACGAGCCCTATGGCCCTTTGACCCTCTGTTGGAGATGAAGACAAATATAATCATGTATTGTTTATTAAAATATTAATATTTTGAAAGACCAGATGGCTAAAACTAGTTATTTGATCAGCTCTTGGTTAGAGATGGCCTTAGCACGTTTGAATGTCTTATAGATACAACACGGATTTATATTTTTCTGTTCAAGCAATCAATTAGCGCAGCCATGGACACTATGCAGGCCCTTTTTAATCATTGTCCAAGAGGTTACCACTTGGTGAAGTTATGGATCCATGACATGCACCCATACTCTTTTGGAGTTATATATATATATATATATATATATATATATATATATATATATATATTCTTTTGTGTCTGTAGCTAGGCCGAGACAAGAAAAGAACAATATCTTTTTTTCCGAGATTACGAATTAGATTTGTCTGCTTCACCCTCGTGAACCAACCTAACACGGAACAAAACAAAAGTGCTCATAAATTAATACTGAACAATCATCATCTCAGTCCACATTAGCTTATATATATGATGCTACACCTAACACTAAATCTAGTGGTATATCAATTCCAGTTTTTCCATTTTGATGATATAATTTAACCATTATCTAAAGTCCGGACATATTGGTTCAATATATTGGTGAGAAGGCTACATATACCTAATTAATTATCGTCGTCGTCATCAATCACACAACCCTAAAGCTAGCCCTTTCAAGTTCTCCAGCAGATCATTGGAGCAAATGCAGAACTGACTGTTATTATTTTTGGATAAAATTAACAAAGCATAAAAAAAGGGGACTGATCATTGATCAAGGCAAGTACTTTAGGTAGTTGGTACGAGATTATAGGAACATACACAACATGATTATGATCCCGATGTTTGTTAGTTGTTTTGATCATAATTGCATCAACGATTCAACGGGCAACAAGAAGTGAAATAGTTAGATACAATTATTTGTAACATCTCACGTCTCTCATTTTGTAGATATTATATTCACGAGATTCATATAAGTGATTTTAATATATTAATTAGAAGGACAGTAGACATGAGTTATTGGGCTAGGATTAGCTCAGTGATGAAGGTGAGAATAAAATTATTAGTAGAAATAATATACTGGATCCAGAGAATTCGAAACTCTTCATTATCTTTATAATAAAAAATACACATAATTGTACGTTAATAATTAAGGTGATACAAATAGTTTTATTCAAAAGGTTTTCTAAAGTCTGGAAATGCATATTGTTGAAGCGCTCTAAATATTGACACTAGCTAAGTAGCTAGTATATTTGTCTGCCTATGTAGGTCTTACTCATGCAATTAGGTTTGTTTTGCTTTTGTTTTGTCACTTTGTTTTTAAGGTACTGTTTTTATTAACAAATTAGGGCAGTGGGCACAGCAAACTTTAATTTGTCAAAATCATAAGAAATAGTCCTGCAGTACTTCCGAAAATATCATTGTCAGATTACGCAAAATAAAGGAATAGTCGGTTTGTAAGAGTTGGAAAGTATCACTTCTCCTTTTATTTCTTGCTTTCTTTGGCATTAAAGATTTGTTTTTCTTTCTCTTTATTTATTTTTTTAATAAAAACGTCAGATATTCATTAAAATGACGAAAAAATACGTACAAGAAGATAAAATATAATAAAAAAAGTAAACCTCTGAAAAAAAAAATCATTACTAAACAAAAAAAATGAAAACATTTAGTCGCTCAATAAAACTATCCTCAATCAAAATGTTTGCTATTATGTCCGGTGGTTCCTTAGATCCTTTATTTCTTTGATTCTTTCTTATTAGATGGTAGACTACAACTTATAAAGTTGAATACGTCAAGAGAGCATTGAAATAATTTGAAATGGAAAACTTTCTCCATACATCTCACATCTTTTCAGCCAGGTTTCTTTTGACATGTCAAATTGTCACAAAGATTGAATTAGGGATGTTAATGGTTATCGACGCAGAATTTTCTAGTATGTTTTCAGCTATCTTAATTTCAAAACATCAAAATTTTTACTGTGTTAAAGATGCAATAACCAAATCTAACGATCAATAATCTCAATATGTAGGATACACTATAATAAAACTTTCACATGGACCCATATGCTAATAGAAAAATTCGAATACCAAAACTTCTAGCAGGCCATAAATGAGAACGAAAATAAGATCTTTTCTTTTCCTTTTCATATATTAGCATAACAACATAATACAAAAGAATCAGTAAAAACTTAAATACAAGTTAAGCCAAAAGAATCATGTTTGGTGCAAGGATTCATGAACTAATTTAATTAATATAGCAACCATGAGGGTTTATGTTCCTATAATCAAGAACTACTTAGGGCACATTCATTAATTACTGTTATTACTATTAGAAAAAGCAACCGATCGAGAACTAATTAGGGCACATTACCAAGAAATATGTCGAATTTGATCATACACCTCAGTTCCAATCACATCCCACTCGACCGGTCTACCAACTTTTCTGAAATTCTTAGTGTGATCAAATAGCATCATACTCACATTAAACCATATTATTAATTATGATCGACAAATTGCCCATACATAACAATGACATTACGGGCAAAGTTAACCTAGCTAGATTTGTCATTGGAAAAGACGCAAAAAAATAAAGATCCTTCAAATGATGAGATGACTAGCTAAAAACGCAGAATTATAATATGTACAAATTAATATTCGTAAATAAGAGACAGAAATGAATTAACCTCTACAGTTAAATTTCATCCTGTACAAATTAATTCGAAATCTGCATGTTACTTCATAATAAAAAGGCTAGCTAGTGACAATCTAGCCTTGATTAATTTGGCAGCAGACTAGCAAGCTGTAGATGGATGAGTACTGTAGGGGTTGAAGATCAAGTGAGTCTTATTCGATCCGATTAAGAATGGACTCGTCGATGACCCGTTGTTATGATTATGATTACGATGATCGCCGCCGTTGCAGATTTTCTCACAGGAGGGACACATGGTGAGAGTGGCAGTTGGAAACTGCATGTAAAAGGGTGCTGCGGCTGTTGCTGTTTGTTTCATTGATTTGAGCTCTTGCAGCTCCTTGTGCAGCCTTCTGTTCTCTTCTTTCAATGTTTCACAACATTGCTTCAATAACTCGAAATCTGCTTCTGTTTGCTTCAGCTTGGTTCTACAAAATTGTAATAAATTAAGAATATTATATTTTTGGAGACTCTCATATGAGCAAGCATCAAACATGGACATCCTGAAAAATTTGAATACAAATAATAAGAATAATTAAGTATTGAACTTGATGTTCATGTAAGCTGAACTGAAGATCTCTCACTTACAAGTGAGAATATAATACTTAGCACATTTTGTAAATTAAAGTAAAAAAATTATACCTGGCCCTCCTGTTTTGGAACCAGACTTCAACTTGTCGCGGGCGTAGATTTAGCTTTCTTGCTAGTTCTTGCTTTTGTTTCTGATTTATCCAAGAAAAAAATAAAATAAAAAGAAAAACTTTAATTATTTAAAATTTAATTTGTTAATGAACGATAATCTAATTAAACACAAGCTTATAATAACATGAAGACAAATAAATAAACAAAGATGGCTTATGGAAAAATATAATTACTGGATTGAGAGTAGTGTGTTCTCTGAAGTTGTCTTCTAAAGTGGAAGATTGTTCTTTTGTAAGTCTGAGTTTCTTTCTGGGACTGCCCTCATGATCTTGATCTTGATCATATAATTCATCGCTTACTCTTGATGAAGTAGTGATATTCACTACTCTCTCTTCTTCTCCCTCTATCTCTTCAACACCTATATCTCTGTCCCTCTTGAAACTAGATGAGTTGGAGAACGACGAAACGGCGCCGCTGCAGGGAGAAGAGACCTGTTCTTGTGCTTGCACATGTACTACTTGGTGCAAATGATCATCTGATTCGGCGGCCTCAATCTTCGAATCCCCGGATGATGGACCTAGGGTTAGAGCCGGAAATAGGTGATCGTATTTCAACTGTATTTTCTTCTTCTTTTGGTGATCGAGATCGAAAGCCTGCAAATTTGTATGATGATCTGGATTAGCTTGACAACCTAGGCTGAGTCCAAGGCCAGTGTTACAAGCTTCATGATCAAAACCCATCTCTGTGAAATTACTAAATGTTGTTATGGAGTAGCAAATCACAAAAATATTTATAAAAAGGTGCGAGTGTGGAGGCAAAAGAAGATTGTAATTTTTTTTTAAGGAGGGAGTTGGAGTAGGAGGGATGTGGGGATCGGATTATTTAAGCAAAGGAAGGAAGGAAAGTGAATGACGAATATGGTTTTGTGGAATTATAACAATTCGATCGACCCCATGTCTCTTTGTCCTCATAGGTTGACTAATATCACAAACAAATTCTCTACTACTCTAATGTCTATATATGTCTCTATACAATTGATGTGTGTAGAAGGCATATGAAGCTAATTAAGCTAGTCTCTGTGTGTGCGTGTATGCGTGCAAGCATGCGTGGAACCACATGGAATGTGGGTGTACACAAGAACGCATAATAAAGAGTGATGAAGAGAATGATGATTCGGCACTTTTCACCTTTTTTCTTTCCACTTTTTGATCTACTGGATTTTCACTTTATATTATACGAAAAACTATTCTATTCTACAGTTTTTGGAGAGTGCTTGAGAGAGAGAGATTCTTTAGGTACGTATATACCTCCGATCATTTCTACGTTAATACATAATAGATTTAGTGTGAAAAAAACTGTCCACCGTTATTGCGTGTGATTCATATATGTATAGTTGATAATTGTTCACATAACACATGAGATTTATATTTATTTGTTTAATGATTTATGTCTTTATTTATAAGAAGAAGTTTAAAATTTAATTTATTAATATTAATTATTTTTTCTCTCTGTTTTATAATCTTTGTAGTTTTTTTTTTTTGTTTTTTTGTGTGTGTGATGAATTTAATGAAGCAATCCAACGGAGACAACATTTATTAGAGTCTGATGAAGACCAAATCCGTTGTGTTAACCTGCATGTAGACATCGCAGACCACCGAAATGCCTCTCTGAATACCACAATCCCTTGTGTTTCTGCATGTAGACTGTAGAAGGCTAGGATTTCTTCATAAAATTAACGACAACATGAGGAGTTGTTTCAATATAAAATTAATTAGCTATCTAAGTAGTCCAACTTACATCTAAGCACATGTAAAATCCTTCATTTCTCGACTTGAGTTTCACTTTCAACACGTATAGACTTTTACATACTAACCAAATCTGAACTCCTTTTTAGCTAGGGTTTTTTCTTGGCAACGATGAAAGCTTGGTTGTTTCTTCGAATTTTATTTTGAATACTTATTCGATAATTCAACCACTTACGTTAAACTAATTAACAAAAATGGAAGTTTAACATGATAATCAGAAAGGAAAAACCAATTATTACATGTTAATTATCACCTTGCCGAGCTATCTGACTTTTTAGGTAGAAACTTTAAGAGCATCTTTAGGTAGTGATGGAAATTAAATGATGCCATTTGTACGATTAATCCACCGACGAATCTACAAATTCATTGCAACTTTTGTGCGAGTTATGATTAAAACTCTCATATAGTCTTTGATGAGATGCAACCGTCAGGGTGATCGATGCACCTTTTTTTCTTTCTTCTCTCTTTTTTCTTTGGTCTAGCACTGATTAACAGTGACTTTGTTCACGAAAATAGTTCTTCATGACATGGACATAACATGAATAACGAAAGTTAGTTAGATGGCATAAAGATTAGAGATAGGATTATCGTTATCCTGGCGAGGTATCCTTCATTTACAAGTTTCTAGTGCGGTTGAGATGATACAGATACATTGACTTTGAAACAGTTTTGCCAATAAAAAGAATATAATTGGTATAAAAGATGATTGGGAATAATTGGGTAATTAAGATTAAACAGATTTATTCCTTAATCCATCATCATTAACCTACACTTCAAGGTTTAAAATTCAAAGGAAAAAGAGCAGGGTTACAAACGACAAAGAATCCCTAGATTAGCTAATATTACTAATCTAATTGTGAAACGAATCATATAATGTTATGACGCACAAATTTGCCTGTTGTCATTTTTAACTGTGTTGTATTGTTATTGTCTATTCAGGGACAATTCATGCCGTGTTTTGTAAGAATTAAGTACATAAATAATGTGTGACACGTGGATAAACAATATCCGTTATAATTAAGGATTGTGAACCAAATTATTCTCGTTCCTATTAGCAAGTGTGAACTAGTGGAAAGGCGGCAATGGATAGACAAGGAGACCCCACCAATGATTTTGCATGATGGGGCATTTGAATCGATTCTAATGGAAGAAAATAATTGTAGTTTAATTTTGGAGATGGAGCCAGAACTCAGAAGACCTAAAAAGGACTGTAGAGTACAAACTAAAAAGAAATTGGCATCGCAATGATGGAATGGATGTGATGAGAGCAATCTGTAAGGGTGGGGGGTGGTGTTGGAGATAAGGTTTCATCAGATGCGTTCCGGGCTTTAAGGCCAGCCGACCAGTGAGCGTGTATGATTGTGCTAGGTGTTTGGCTTTTCCACATCGTCCCTCCTTTCTTTCCCATATCCAACCGTCCATGTCAAATAACAAGAAGCCACCACTTTTGTATGTATATATTTCTCAACTACGTAAAATCACAAGCCACATCTACACTTTTAAGCATATTATTAACTAGTATTATTACTAATCATTTTCTTTTCAATATTAGAGAGCAATAATAAGATCTGTTAGGGCTACGAACTATCCTTTTGTCTATTGATATTTGTCTCAACTTAATTAAATGAGGTATAATTCGATCCATATGGTTGGAAAACAATAATATATTTATGGTGACCTCAATGTTCAGTTGTGTGATAACGTAACTTGTTTTGTAGCGTTACGAATACATTGTAAAAGAAAATTTAGTTGACACTGTCAATTTAAAAAGCATTAGTGTTTATGATTGTCAAATCTGTTTGAGATAATTGGGGAATAAATTCGAAATAGGATGGGACAACAAGAGTCTAGTCATAGCAACATAAGCTTCGTTGATTTTTCATGATAAATGAGAGCAGGAGAGCATCAGCAAGGCACCGACCTTTCCGAAAGCAAAGCCTTTACTTACCCCAATGGGATTGTCTTTCAGTTTGTGGTATATATTGATTTCTATTTGTGTGGGACTAATTAAATTTTTAGATTGGAGCATCTATCATTTGGCCCCAGAAATAGAGATAGAGACCATGTCATGAGCAGCTCCCACCTCACCTTCCATGAATGCGACTGCTTCTCAATCATGCTTCAAAAAACTTTGTAACAGAATATCTCTCAAGTAAAAGTTTTTATATGAAGTGTTTGCGTTCGCCTCCGGGATGCGTCTTCTTGTTCATTTAATTGTGATTGACGTGATTTAATTGTATAAATGTCATTGAATAGTTCTTTACTGATTAAATGAAATGGAATTGTCACTTAGTACTATAGTCTAGTAATATTCTTTTACACTTAGTACTATGTTTAGTATTATTCCTCTACACTTGTAAGTGAGAAATTTTAAGTTCAATTATCACCAAAGACAGATTTGAACCACATTATTATAGCTTACCCATTGTGAACAGTAGCAGAGCTATAATGGGTGCATTGATGCACTTGACCCTAATAACTCAATATTTTTCCCTTTGTTTTTTTGGTCTTCATCCCTATAATTAGTTTAGAAAAGTAATATTGGAGGTGAGCATTAGTTTTTTTTTTCTTTCCCTAACCGACTCCACTCCCAACTAGCTCATCTCATGCCGATCTCCCCTTTATAGAAACAGCTATTTCTTCATTCTATTTTCTTCTTCGATTCCTCTATCCTTCTTCTTCTTGAGCTCAAAATAAAATCTCAATTAAACACAACATTCGAGCTAATTTTTTGATAATTTATTTGATCCTAGTGTTAATCTCATTTTGAATATTGTAAGAACTAAGTAAGAGTGTACAACTTGCTTACTTTCATTAAGGATTGTTTTCACCTTTGATGAAAGATCTCCCCTGTTCTTCTTTGCTGTGTGTTTAACTCATGATATTGGTGTATAATACGATTTTTTTTTGGAATATTTGTACCCCTTTTTGAATAAGAGAATATAATGAAAGTATGATCAATTTTTGGAATGCTTATTAATTATAACTCTATTGTTATAAAATTCTAGCTCCGTCACTGATTGTGAAACTTAACCCACTCTTCCACCATTTAGTATAGATAATATATCGTTTGTTTAAAAAAATAGATAATATATCGTTTGTTTAAAAAAATTGAATGGAGTTTTCAAATCTTCATATTAAAATGAAGATTGCCTTCTTAATGGGTACATGATTGTGACTTATGGGTTCCTATAATGGGTGCTAGGGTTTTGGTGTCGAGGATGGGTTGACTTTGGATTTCTTGCAGCATGAGATGAACCCCACCTAGGTCCACACCACGTAGCAAGTACATAACCCATATCATATATGTGCAATGTTGTTCCATCTAACAAGACTTGTCGTGTTAAAATTGAAGATATATTGATGAACATGTCTTGCGAAACTAGCCAAAAGTTTGGTTAAATTTGATTCCTAATAATACAAAAGTGTTTATAACTAGCTCTACTTCAATAATGCTACTCCAATAAAGGCTCTCTAGTATTAACTAATATTGAATATTAAATTATTTATTCCATAAAACTGAATTATTTAGAGCATATTTTGTACTCTACTTGAATCCAACTTTTTTAAACTCAAAAATAATTTTCAAGTTTTAGGCCTTAAAAACTTGTTTGGT
The DNA here is from genome assembly GCF_041283825.1 of Pyrus communis. Classification (NCBI taxonomy): domain Eukaryota; kingdom Viridiplantae; phylum Streptophyta; class Magnoliopsida; order Rosales; family Rosaceae; genus Pyrus; species Pyrus communis. Next base: position 39,459,682 of record NC_142579.1, on the reverse strand, counting down.
ATGACTATTTAAAAAAAAAAAAAAAACTGAACTCAAGACTAACTAAAAAATATAATCTACTCTCTAAAAATATAAAAAGTGAGTTTTTAGAGTTTTTAAACTTAAACTCATTCATTTGTTTTCTCTCCCTCCTCCCCTCTCACTCCAAATCTATCTCTCTCCTTTTTTTTTTTTATAACCTTTTTAATCTCTCATCCAATCCGTTCTCTTCATTATCTTGGTTCTTTCTCTCACTTCTCTTCCTCTCTATCTCATCCGATCCTCTCTCTTCTTTCTCTTTCCTTCAATCATCTATTACTTTCTTTCCTCTTCTCTCCTCTTTCTCCCTCTCCTGTGACCCCCTCTATTTAGATCTCTTTGTCTAGTTTAAGTCGTAAGATTTAAAATTTTTAAATCGCAAACCAATCAAAATTTTGAGTTTTAAAGAAAATTGTTTTCAAGAAATGTTCTTAAGAAATGTTTTGAGAAATGATAAAAATGTTCAAATATGATACCAAACAGGGCCTTAAGGAAAAGCGAAAAAGTAAACCAAAGTTCGGCAAAACTTATTTCTCTCCCTTGACTAGCCAAGAGTGACTAACAAACGTTTAGAAAGACAAAATGACTTGCCATATAGCTAACATCAAGGGCGGATTCACATACATAGAGGCAAATCCAACCTTCACTAGGTTGGGCTATAGCCCAAAAGAGATTTATAAGAAAAATGTGTTACCTAGGTTACTAGGTTAGGTATAGTTTTCTTGTCCTTTCGCACAACCTTCATTCCTCTTTAACTTCTCTAGCCCTTTTCAATTCCCTCAACGCCTAACTTCAATGAGTTTATCCTTGCTTATTTAACATCCAAAGGACGTAAGCGACCACCCGATTTTAACATCCTGGATCTGTCCATGCACATACAATCTTAAGTTGGTCGCGGCCCCCCAAGCTCTAGCATACCCATTGAAGTCCACACATAACCTAGAAGACTATATGAAATTATGCTGAAATTTCTCAGCGTAGGCCAACTCTGTCTAGATTTTACAACTTTGAAATGAAATACTAGATGGATGATGGATCCACATAGTTTGGGCCTTTGGGCTTCAATGCCAAATCCGGTTGACCCAAAAACCAAACATTCATTGGGTTTTTGGTCCTAAAATCAAAGCCCAGCACAAAATAATTGATTTAATTAATTATATTTTAATCAGCTGAAGGGCGTGTCTGGCGGGTATTCGGCATATGGCGGGCATCCGAAGCCATAACAGCAAAGGTGTCGATTGACAATCCATGGAATTTGATCACTGATCCGAAGCCAAAGCCTCGTTCTTGTCACGAAAAGCCAAAAGCCAAAAGCAATTTCGGATCAAAACCTTCAGAAAAAGCTCTGCAATCTGCATGCCCTAGCTGAGAAGAAGAAGAGGAGAGAGATCAGAGATGGCAATTTCCAATTCTACCCTCTCAATTGCTCTCCCATTCCCAACAACTCCCAGTCCATCCTCCTCGTCTCAGTCCCTCAAGGCATGCAATTGCAGTAATCGCACTACTTTGTGTAACATCTTGTCTTCTTTTTGCCGCATTTTTTCCCCAGATTATAAATACCCATTAATTAATTAATTAATAGCTTTGCATGCGTTTGATGATGCAGCAGCAGCTTCTACTTGGGCCTTCTTGGCTTCGGTCGGCGGCTCCGATTGCCACCTCCACCACAAGCCTCAGAGCCGTCACTCCATCTGGTGTCGCTCATGAGTACGTACGGACCACCTCTCATTCAGTACCAGAACTTGCACTGTTTGATTAATTACACTACGTGGTCCTTCTACTTATCATAAAGTTGCCAAATTTGTTTCGAAAAGAACAGTCAAACCTCTGAATTGCCTGATACAACATGGGACACGCTCGGATTCAACAAACCCATATCGACAGATTACATGTTTGTTATGAAAAGTTCCAAAGATGGAGACTTTATGGATGGCGGGTTACAACGTTTCGAAAAAATTGAGTTCAACCCAGCTGCCAGTGTTTTGAACTATGGACAGGTTTGTCCTCAGTCCTCTGCTCCGATTATGTAATACCCCTTATTTTATTAGACCTCGGTTTTTGATTTCTGGGCCTGCTTTAAAATTAAGCTAGTAAATTTGAAATAACACTTCGAAAACAATAAGTTTTATACAGAATTGGGGAATTTGTTTCCCTAAAAGTATTGTGTTTGAAGTGTTTTTCTAGAAAAAGCGCTTATGTGAATTTTGGCATCATTAGCATCTTGATATTTATGTGTTTTACATTGTCATTGTATTAGGACTATGCATTTATCTTCAAAATCAAAGTTTTTGAAAATAATTTCACTTTCTTTTATGTCAAGGGAATAATTGAAGAATTGAAAGCATACAAGAAACATGACGGTTCTTTATTACTATTTCACCTAGAGGAACATGGGTTGCGGATGAGGACGGGCGCAGAGCGCCTGTGTATGCCTTCACCAACTGTTGAGCAGTTTGTGGAAGGTGTAAAAGCTACTGTCTTGGCAAATCGACGTTGGGTAATGTTACACCATGTTTGTTCTTAAGAGAAGTCCTTTTTTCTGTAGCATGTTCTAATAACGGTGCTCAGCGCATCACTACAGGTTCCCCCACGGAGTAAAGGTTTTCTTCATATTCGACCACTACTTATTGGGAATGGGCCTGTTCTTAGTCTTACACCAGCTCCAGAATTCACCTTTCTGATTTATGTTTCTCCAATGGGGAACTATTTTGAGGTAAACGTTTTGTGATTTTTCCCCTTTCGAAGAGGATTTAATTCAATTGTAGTTTCCATTCACTGATGGCAACAGGGGGGCTTGCAACCAATCAATTTGGTGGTAGAAAATGCAATCCATCGCGCAGTCCGTGGTGGAGCTGGAAGTGTGAAAGCCATAGGAAATTATAGTGCTGTAAGTGCTAATTACCACATGTTCACATTGCGGTTGATGGCTGTTTACGTTATTAGATATTTTTCTTCCTATTGCTGCGTTGTGGTCAATTTGCATTCTCAGTGTTAACAAATCACCTAGAAACTACACTTGATTCCCATAAATCTTGCGCTGGGTTCATATTATTTTCTGTAGTCATGTTCTCGTAGATGCACTTCTACTTGTCAAAGACTGATATGAAACCTGTGAATTATTTAAATAGATTTTGAAGGCACAGGTGGACGCTAAAGCAAATGGTTTCTCTGATGTTTTGTACCTTGATTCTGTTCACAACAAATACATTGAAGAGACTTCGACTGCTAACATTTTTCTAGTGAAGGTATTATTGAAGCTCTAGCGTTTTGGTTATCAAGAAAAAAATGGTTGTGTGATTCTGAGGCTATGAAAGTTTTACTTACAGGATAATGTAATCTCCACCCCGGCACTGCACGAAGGGACCATTTTGCCTGGCATTACCCGCAACTCTGTAATTGAAATTGCTCGCATCGAAGGGTACCAGGTATGTGTTTGGGCATCCTCCAGTTGCAAACTGGTTTTATACTTGGCAGTAAACCTTTTTAACATGATTTTATGAGTTTCGAACTCCGCTACTTCCCTCGGATTGTCAAATAAATCAGATTACTCGTTGAGATCCTCACATCGAATACATGACAGGTTGAGGAACGCCTTGTGTCGTTTGAGGAATTATTTGAAGCCGATGAAGTATTTTGTACTGGAAATGCTGTCTTAACACCGGTGCGCAGCATAACTTACCTCGATAAAAGGTGATTTACTTCTTGTCTTACAAAGTGTAATGTGCTCATAATTTATGTATGATGATTATGCTACTAGAGCTGAGTTAATACTTCTTTTTTCAGGGTGTCTTACCTTGAAACTGGCCCCGGTGGTGTCGTGTCTCAGAAACTGCACCGGGCGCTTTCAAATATACAGATGGGTCTTACAGAATTCGGCGGGACAGTAACCTTGAAGTAGGAAGGATCCATCATCGACGGAAAAACTAGGCAAGTTTGTAGAACATATAGACGACGTAGTTTGTTCACCAAATGTATATGTCCAACATAATCCATGGAGAATTTGAACTCGGAATCTCTTCCTAACATAATAAACAAATATATTATCACATCAATAGCTACTCAATAATGTATTTCGACTTTGATAAATTTCGTATTAAGATTTTATAAATGTTGGCATATATGAGATGCAACGGAGTACTCACTATTTGCCTTCATAAATAAAAAGCATTCATTATTATTATTATTATTATTTTTTTTTTTTGTGGTTGCCGACGGGCCATAAGTTCAAAAGAAAAACAAAAGATTATATAAGAATATCTACGAAATTCGGAACCCTAATTATATCTACACGACAATGTTGAAAAGACAGCAGGACAAGCTGAGTTCACCATGATCCTATCCACTCAATAATTAGGTTTATTTTATTTTATTTTTTTATGTCGTGGTCTGACCTGGCGTCCTCAGCGTTCCAAACTTTTTGTCATGCATAGTTATCTCCATCTCTGTTTTTATTAAGTTATTTTAAGGTTTATCAAACATGTGATAAACCAGTGACTCACATATTTAGAGTTCAAAGGCTTACAGATTAGTAAGTTAAATAACGTTTTTCAAATTTTCGTGTTAATAGATTTTTACAAAAATTCATTCAAATTAAAAGCAGTTTAGTTTTTTTATAGTAAAATTAAATGCAATTGTATGTGGTTCAATATTATAATGAATAAAGTGTTGATTTTATCCATGCGTCTCATATTCGAAACTCTCCCCTCTTAAATTATTGTAATAATTTCAAATCATTCAAAAGATTACAAATAAAAAAAATAATGTAATTAGTAACCTAATCCGGCACTAACTTATTATATCATTTTCATAGAATAATTTTATAATCAGACTGTTCATTATTTAGGGTTAGTTTGGAAGTTCTTTTAAAGCCAGGTTTTTGTGAAATTGTTTTTCAAACCAATCTTTAGTAAAATGGAAGTGAAGCCAATAACTGGTGCATCTTGCAGGAAATACATTAAGTTTTTTGAAACTCAAAAATATATTTTCTACAAACGTTTTCAATCATTTCAAAAATAGTTTCAAATAAACTCTTAAGTCATTAATACAACTACATATAAAAAGAGCCTACAAATATAACAAGTACGGGTACGTGCTCTACTCAGGATCCCCCATCCTCGAGCAATTTGGCTCTTTCCACCCGCTTTTCTCTCATCTCACTTGGCGCGATATAAATGTGACCCATCGCCCATCCTTCTCCCCATGTTTGATACTCTCTCTTCGTATCCCTATCCCACCTCTCTCTCCTCACACCAACCCCCTTCTCCCATCTCTTGCTCAAATTCTAGATTCGCGTTCTGGGTTGTGAGATTTCGAGGCAGACAGAGAGACAACACCAACCATGATTCAAAGGACGATAAGGTTTCATAAGTTGGTTCGATCTCTTGGAGTTGCTTCTTCATTATCTCCGTCGTCCAAGGTTAATCATTCTTTCACCTCCTCTGTTTTCGATTTCCCCTGTTTTAGATTCCATGTTTTATTACGTTGTCGCATAATCTTACTAATTTATCCATTTCATAACACACATATCTGTTAATTAATACCGTACTAGAGTTCCATGAATATCAACGATGTCGTCTGCTCGTTTTATGAGACATGAATTGGAACACGACTCATATAACAACATGGAAATTAGTAACACCACGTTTCATACAAACTTTCTCCTACAGGAGAATCACGATTACGATAACACAATTCAGGTGTTTCGTTGGTGTCTAACTTCCGAACATGCGTGTTGGTTTCATTCAAGAAAAATGTTGAAGAGACCACATACGACATTATATTACCTCTAATTGTATGGTGGATCTTACTTCTGTCAGACAAGTGATATATAAGTGATACTAATGTGATCTTCCTAGCATTACTCTTCATTTCATGACTACCGACACATGTTACACGTTATCTAAACAGTCGTATATATTACATTGCATGTTTCACGTGTTTAAGCTTTCCTGATATCTATTTTCTCGTGTTAATTAGAATCTTGGAGTTTACCGTTGCTTCGGAACTGTAGCTTCATCGAATGCAGAACAAGCATGTGATCCATTTGAATACAGGTATGATTAGGAATGGCTTCAAAATTTGGCAGCTTGAAACTTTCTTGTATTCCACGTTATCATTCATATATAAATTCTTGAAGTAATTCGAAAATATTATATTATAAAGCAAATAGCTTATTGATTAGTAGCTACTATGAACTAAAAGAATTGAAAATCACATGCTCGAACACATAGCGTCTTCGTATTTTTCTTTCAGAACCTTCGGTTGTCAGTTTGATTGATTATCTTAACATTCACTGCTGTGGGAATATGCATATAAGCGTTGGTGGGTGGTTAATTGGCATGTTTTTTGATGTTTTCTGCATAATTTGTGCAGCTATGATCTTGATAAGCATGAGTATGCTGATGTGGATTGGGATAATCTCGGGTTTGGTTTAGTGCAAACTGATTACATGTACGTTATGAAATGTTCCAACGACGGGAAATTTGAACAAGGCCAACTCAGTCGTTACGGAAATATTGAACTTAACCCTGCTGCTGGAGTTTTAAATTATGGACAGGTAAGATTTTTCAATCGAAATTGTTTAAAACACGCTCGAGATATATAGGCTTAAGTAGAATTTTTGTTTTGGGGAAAGCATAATTAGATTTCGAGAAGTTGAAAAAGGCTGGCTTAATGTAAACAGGCAATATATGAAGGCACAAAAGCACACAGGAAGAAAGATGGGAATCTCCTTCTCTTTCGTCCAGACCAGAACGCAATGCGGATGAAGATTGGCGCAGAAAGAATGTGCATGCCCTCACTGCCGGTTGATCAATTCATTGATGCCGTGAAGCAAACTGCTCAAGCAAACAAGCGTTGGGTAATTGCTGTCAGAAACTTGATTTATTTGTTTCGAGTTAAGTCTCTTCCTGGAGTATGGAATTTGTGTACAAATTATTTACAAGTTTACATATCTGTGCCGTGATGAAATACAGGTTCCTCCTCCAGGCAAAGGGTCTTTGTATATTAGGCCTCTACTTCTAGGAAGTGGCCCCATATTAGGCTTGGCACCGTCACCTGAGTACACATTCCTTATATATGCTTCCCCGGTCAGAAATTATTTCAAGGTTAGCAATACACTTTTCACGCAGACGCGAGCGTTATGTATGTTAATTATAGTAAGATTTATATACTTATTATTGTTTTAATAGGAGGGCTCTGCACCCTTGAACATATATGTCGAGGAGGAGTATGATCGTGCCTCTCGTGGCGGAGCTGGAGGTGTCAAAACCATTACCAATTATGCCCCAGTAAGCAGAACAATTACGACTATTTTGAATTAGGGTTTTCATGTGTTACTAACTTTATAACTTATAACCTGTACTGGATATATGTAGGTATTGAAGGCACTAACCAGAGCAAAAAGCAAGGGATTTTCGGATGTTCTATATCTCGATTCAGTACATAACAAAAATCTGGAGGAGGTATCTTCTTGCAACATTTTCATTCTGAAAGGCAACGTGATTTCAACTCCTCCCACATCGGGGACTATTCTTTCGGGAGTTACTCGAAGAAGTATTATTGAAATTGCTCGTGATCATGGTTACCAGGTGATTTTCCATGCCAGTAGATTACACCATTTCTTATCTCCCTCATGGACTGATTCTAACACTGCCCTTCAAATGCGTTTAGGTTGAGGAACGAGTTATTCCAGTGGAGGAATTGAGTGAAGTCGATGAAGTGTTCTGCACTGGAACTGCTGTTGGTGTTGCTCCTGTGGGCAGCATTACATATCAAGGCAAAAGGTAGTAGTATTATAGGAGCATTCAAAATTCGATTATTTTATTTAGACAAGGAAGAAAGCAATATATACGTAGTTGGGCATAGCCAAGTCGGCTAGAGTAATGTGCTCCATCTGAACCTAAGTGCTGTGTTTAGATTATATTAGCATATCGCTCGAAGAAAAGAATATACCGACTTTCTCTCATGTGCAGGATGGAGTACAAAACGGGAGCTGGGACTGCATGTCCACAACTTTACTCAACCCTAGTAGGAATTCAAACGGGACAGATTGAGGATAAGAAAGGCTGGATTGTGGAAATTGACTAAGCTCCTTTTAACCCACCACCACATTTCAGATTACAATTTACTGTGGATCAGTTGTAAGAAGATAAAATTATGGTCATGATCCACACTTTGCCAATTGTGCAGACTGCAGAACTCTTTCTTTTTTTGGTTTGCCAGTTTTATCAGTTTTTGTGTTCGATTTATCTTGGATTATTAATTAAAAGAAACACCATATGAATCATCAAATTTATATAAAATAAGCATTGGTCCCCATGAAAACAACACCAATATACTTTCCAACTTCTTAAAAAAACAAATATACATACATATATATATATATATATATTATATAAAATGGATACATTTTAGAGTAGTTAAAATAGTGAAGAAAGCATAAATGGGCACGGCCTCTAATGTGTGTTTTTGCTAGTTACAATGATAACACGCTTGGTTGAGTGGTAAGAAAAGAGGAGGGAAAAGTAAGTAAAAATTGCACGGATAAGATTCAAGAAGTTCATCATCCACTAACTTTTGCACAAACAAAATACGGCGCAAACTGTTCAGATACATGCATTCTACAGCACAGAAAACATACAGGGTCAATCCCCTCTTTTCACTGACGTCGTTTCTTGCCGGAAAGCATTGGTGTGGAAGGGGCTACAAGCTCCAACTTCTTGCTTGCACGCTTTCGGTAAACACGAGAAGGTCCTTCTGAAGAGAGGAATGCACTGTCGAGAAACGCCACATCCTCCACTAACCGCTCCAAATTTTGCTTCATCAGCAAAAAATCAACTTCATTCTCATTGAAATGAAACATGAACCCAATTTGGATAATCTTACTCAATGTATCTGCTGCAGTGGGTTTTGCCTGTGCTAACAATCCTTGTGCGAGTTCGTCAGCAAAAGACGTAACAAATTCAAGATCATCTTTCCCATTTTCATAGCCAGATTTATCCATAAGCAACCGCTGAGAATCCTTCTCCCAAAGAACCAGCTTTAACTTTTCAACTTCCACTGATGTACTTGCAGATGGAACTAGTCTGTAACAGACTTGAATTGGTTTGTCACTCTTGTACACCGATAGCATAACCATTGATTTAGCAGCGTTGTGTCTCTCTTTCATTGACATGTTTACCTCAGGACCGGCAAGAAAACCAAGAATAATTTTGATTAAACCCCTTCCTATCAATCCGTTTCTTGCATCAACCTTTTCACAATGATCCACCGATAGCATGCTACTGACATTGCACTCAACTGAGTCAGAGACCTTTCTAACTCCAAGTAATTCATAAATTTGATGCAGCCTTCTAGGAGAAATAAGAAACTCGCTGAAACTGTTGGGAATCCACACAAACAAAGGAGCCTTGTCGAAGCTCGAGAAAATCTTTTTCAGTTGCAAGTCATCAGCAATGAACACTTCCTCTCTACTCATCAGATATATTTCTTCAACTGTGGACATTGTGGCAGGTAATCTGATCAAGTTCAGCTTCAGATTTTCTTCTACGTCTTGATTCCAGTTGTCTACAATATATTCGCAAAACGAGCTGCATTCTCTGACAGTTACTTGACACTTATCCCTCAAGGCCCAATTGTTCCATAGCTGCACGTAGTTATTGATGGAAGGATTATCGGAAACTCCAAAAGCCGAAGAAAACACGGGGAGGAGCTCTTTCTTGTAAAACTTGTCAAGACAAAACAGGCAGGAGCCGAACAGATTTTTCCAATCATGAAGTACACAATCTTGAGAATTAACCCACACACCTGTGCCCTCGGGATTAGGTATCCACACCTGAGAGTTGCATTTATCTTGAACTGTTGGACTCCACTTGAACTTGTTAAGGAAGCTATAAATCCTTCTTATTACAGCCGTTTTTGTCTGGGACAAAAGAAATGCAGAAAGAAAAGAACAAACATCCAAAGGATCTACCTTCACGCCAATATCTCTCAACTGATTCTTGTACGCATGAATGTTAGTTCCAAAATAAAATTCATCAATGCTTGGCACATCTGACCTCTTTAGAATACAATCCCATGTTGGATCAAAAAGAACACATTCTTCTGGAGTTTTGTAACCACTCAGGGTCTTCAAACACGTGCCTTTTGCGACATTACCGACCAAGTCACCCACTAAAGCCTCATCAAGAGAACTTGACATCAGATGCTTAATGCACTCTAGAATTGACATCATACCATCAGCACTAAGTAGTTCCCCTTCAATAGGGCTGCGGACACCCTTAGCAACAAATGATGCTCCTTGTTCAAAATCCATGATTACACCCAATATCTGCAGCTCACCCCTGAATTTATATATGTCGATACCATAATACGCGTCATCAATTAGAGGAAGATCAACAAAGAACGAGATTGACCCCCACTTGGAGCTAAAAAGAATTGATTCTCTAGGAGTCTTGTAACCATGTCGTGTTTTTAACCACTTCTCAGATGTCAACCACATCAGTTCAGGGGACGATAAAGACATAGTTTGACTCAGTTCCCGGATGCAACCTAGCAGTGACATCACTGTTGAAGGAGCTAGGTTAGAAGAAGACACTAGGGAATTAAATTGGACAGCGATCATCTTAGATGCTCCAGAATCATCAACTACAACATCCAAGGCATTCAACTCCTCAACAAAATGTGTAATTGCATCCCCATAATACAGTGCATCTATGGCAGGAACCTGGAGAGCAGTGAACAAAGAACCCCATTGGGAACCAGGAAGAGCCGTTTCTGAAGGTCTTTTAAAACCCAAATTTGTCTTCATCCAAGGTTGACATTTTATCCTGTTAATTAAGCCTGCAGCCCCAGACCCCAAGCATCTGATACACTTAAGAATCAATAAACCACAACTACCAGTCATGGATGACAGATTTGATGTTAAATTCATATTCTCTGCAATCGATTTCTGCACCTCCTCAAGACCACATGCAACTCCAAGTAGCGTTAACTCAGATATGAAAGAACCTAATCTGCTTCCATAGAATGTTTCATCAACAATTGGAAGATTTGTGATTTTCAAACAGGCTTCCACTTCTATCTCAGACGGCAAAAGCATAGATCCCTTTGGAGCACTATAACCCTGATGAGTCTTCAGCCACTTCTTCTCCTTCATAACAGTCAACCAATCCTTGTCAATCACATTCCGCCCTCTACAGATACTAATGAAATTCAACAAAGAAAATGCGCAGTCTTTGCTCATTCGAGGAGAAGCAAGAGACTTTAAGCAATTAGTAACCAGCTTCCTCACATCATCTGATCCATGCCCGACACCAAGAAATTTCAATTCATCTTGATAAAGATTGATCCGATTCATGTAAAATTCGAGGTCTATAATACAGACATCCTTCAGAACATGCTTCATCATATCAAGAATAGATTTACCTGCTTCATCTGGTAGAATGGCCTTTCTTGGAGAACTATAACCTGAGTATGTCTTCATCCACTTACCACCTCGAATGCTTTCAATGAACTTTGTCGGAAGAGATGAACCCTTAGTCCGGAGTAATCTGATCCAATCAAGCAGCAAAAAGGCCTGCTCACTAGATAGTTCATGAGATGCTTTCTCTAAAACCACATCTGGAGGAGACAACTCGGGTAAGTCCATAGCTTTACTGTGCCTTTCAATAAAATTAAGAAGCTCCTTCTCAAGCACCGAGTCTCCCAAAAACATACTACTTTTTGCGTAAGCATTCCCTATATCAACATAGTTCTGTTCAACAAATGGATTCTGGGAACCAAACAACTTCACCCATTTGCTACCTGATGCAGGGACAAGGGTAACAGCTCTCTGCATTCTGACACGGTCAGTTCCATCAATAAGCGGGAAACTTCCACAAAGATAAGAAGTCTCATAATCACTAAGGAAGGATTTCTTGTGCGCATGATAAAGGAAATTAGCAAGTGTAAGTGCAAGACCTGGCTCCTTGTTTACATGATTGCAAAGAAATACAGCATAATCATATGCTGTACAAGATTTCACTCCTGCATAGTAGCAAAGCCAATTGCAGACAGATGATTTTATCCCGTGCGTTGATTTTTTATTTCTGGCAACACTTCTCTGATTATCTAAAAGAGCTTTTTGTACGTTATCTGGCAAGAAATACATATTATCAGGACATCCAAACTCCATATTGCATTTGTTCAGCCATGTATGAACTTCCTTCTCCTCAGCATATTGAATCTTGGACTCCGCCTTCGCGGTTTTGGTAATTGTACACAATTGCAAATTGCCTTCCCGATTGATGTATTTAATAAGAGGTATGACCGAAATATGCTTTGACGTCATTACCTCATTATCAGCAATAAAATCAAGCAGATCAATGTAGACATCATCAGATACCATCAGAAGATTGCAGGATCTGATGCATTCTGTGTACCAATGACCACTAGCCCATACCACACCTAGAAAGTACAGAACTGCACTGTATTTTTCAAGGTCCAGTGACGAATGCAAGACCCTCTTCAATAAAGGTGAACCACTTGAAAAAGCCCCTTCACTTTTCATTTGTAGCACTAGGGCCCTAAATTTTGGCAAGATCCGAACTGCATGTTTAGGCTGCAGGAACAACCAATTCCCGCCAGAAAGCATTTGACAAGGCACTATCTGTAAACCTTCCAATTTAACTCTAATAGACTCCCTTAAGTCGTCAAATGTGGGAATCGGAGAAGCTTGAGCAGGTAAGAACTCAAATGCCTGACCAGGTGAAGGGAAGAGGGAGAGCTCTCTCACACATGACTGGAAGGCATTCATGAAGGCGGATGGCACACATTCAAGTATTCCCAAGTTCCAGACATCATCCAACAGAATAGATTCTCGTGAAGAAGCAAGAATGAAATCAGCTTGAATTACAAAGGGGAGGTTGGTGACCATTGCAGTAGGCAGGAAAGAAAATACACCAACAGACGACGTTCCCCTTCTCAGTCTTTCTCCAAATGGGAAAGCAAGGGTGATGACCCATTCCTCCACATCCATCCTTGTATTAACTCTATTGCCTGGTTTTACTGGAAATGACTCTCTCCACAAATAATACTTGCACAACTCGTCAGTATCACATTTTTTTTCTTTCACAGAAAGTTGAACAACACGTGAATTGGCTCCTTTATCACTCAAGTTCACATGCTCAGTCTCACTGAATATAGAGATTGTGGAGACATCATCAGCTTCTTGTGGATCACATCCACGTACGTATACGTGCTTTATCTTGGATAAGAACAGGAGAAGCTCTGGGTGCAGCTCTGACAGCTGCATTCTCACAGCTTCCACCTTGTCAGGCTTTAGAGGAAGAATAAACGTAGTTGTTGGCAAGATTTTGTTGAAACCATACACCTCGCATATGCTTGATAAATATGGCTTTCCAGTAACCCATTCAGGAACTATATAACCAATACCACAATCTTGATTTGGTTCTTCCATAAAACTGACCTGATATCCGTTGCTAAATATATGAGGCCGTGAACTCACAAGGAATACACTTTTAAATCCAATACCTGCAAGCAAAACCAGTATTATGAGTTCAACAGTTCACCTTCAGACCAATAGTTCAGAAGGCACTTATTGATAACTCAACTCTTATAACAAATGCATGTAAACAACTCAACCAACTAGTTCTTTTTCAGAAGAATTTAACTCTCTCTGGTTAAAATTAGAACTACATTATGCATTCAGTACACGTCGAAAGTGTGCATGTGAAGGAAACATGGTAGAAGGTCTAAATTCAGAAACTTCCTAACTCGCTGATGCAGAAAACAATTCGGAGATTCCTTCATTCTGAATTTTGATATATATTTGTACATATAGACGTCAAATGCGTGAAATTATTAGTGTATTGCATGCACAAATAAAATTAATGAAGAAACAAAAACCCAATAAAACTCAGTTGTTAATAGTTTACCTTTTTCTCCAATAAATCCCTGCCGTCTCTTTCCCTTCTTTGTGGAACGGCCTATGCTGCAAATCGAGTCCATATTCTTCCTGGAAAAGCCAACCTCGTTATTAAAAACAAGCAGAGTAGCTGGTGCTCCACTCCCAGTTATGTCTTTCTTTGTCAGCACAAATTCCAACGTTGGTTCAACTCCTTCCTTGTATTCATTGTCTTCTGCATTCTGCAAAACAAAAAATCAAAAATTAAAATCCAAGAAAAAAAACAATCCCACAAATTAAAATTCACAAAAAAAAAAAGAAACCCATAATTTTTTTTCAAATTCCATTGATGCTAGTATCGAAAAGTTTGAAACTTTTTCAATTTTTTTGTTAGAAACATAGCAAAATACCCACGAATTGTTTCCATTTTTTTCTATTTTCAAATCAAACCCCCACATATAAAAATCAACGAAAAAACAAACCCAACAATTAAAATTCGCAAAAAAATAAACCCACAAACTGTTTTCAATTTCAAGTTTCACCCACGATAGTAAGAAAAAAATTGAACTTTTTTACTTTTTCTGAAAAAAAAAAAAAAAAAAAAAAAGAGAGGAAAATACCTGTATGAGCTCCATGAGAAAATGGATGTCTTTCTGGTAAAGCTCCGCAGAGAGACTAGTGACGGCATGGTGAAGATCGAGAGTTAAAGGGTTTGCTTCTTTCTTCGCTATTGAGAACTTTTTGGTCCTAATCTCTTGTATGTGAAGTTTAGCGGAACGTAAAGCTTCATTTGCGTCGTTTACCATGGTGGCCTAGTCAGCATGCAGACCTAGCAAGAAAATACAGTTTTACAAAGGTGAGAAATGCAGAAATTTAAGACAATGATCAGCCATAAGCTCAAGAGAGGAAAAGCATACCTTCCTGCTGCTAAGAAATATAAAGTTTTGGCATTTTTTTGGTGCTCCAGCAGAAAAATGGAGAAGAAGAAAAAAAACAGAGCTTCAACTTTTGAGCAGATGGGTTTAGAAGAGTGTGTGGGTGTAACTTGGCTGGGGTTGCATCGGAGAAAGTGGTGACAGAGTAATTAGGAGAAGGTGGTGGTTTGGTGGTAACTTGGCTGAGGTTGCAGACAGTGGTGACAGAGTAATTAAAGGAAGGAAGATCGTGTAAATCTAAATCCTGCATGAAAAGTTTTTGACAAGACAAACTGAGTCCACCCTTTCTTCATTATTGAAAAAAAAAAAGCCGGGGACTTGATAAGTCGTGTCAAATATACTCGCATCAGTACATGCATAAACCTTCTTTTCATTGATTAACTCGTTAAAGCAAATTATCGCACATGTAAAGTCTACTAGTCCCATGCATTTTATATTATTTTATTTATATTATTTATATGTTAGATTTAAAAATTCATCACACATGAGAATATATGATAAGATGAATCTCATATTAATAAAAGAAAAAACTTGCAGATGCTTATAAGTGTTAACTTATTCTCTGTATTTCCTATTAGTTTATAACAAAACTTTAATATTTTTTATAATATCAAAATAGGTTAGCTTACGTGTAAAGCTCAACAACCACACGTTTTTCATAACTTAATTCGTCACGTAAAAAGCATATAAAAATGCAAAAGTAAAAGAGCCTCTTATTGTTATCGATTAAAGTAGAAATTTAAAACCAATTAATTTTAGAATGACATCTCAATTTTCTTTAGCTTCTCCCAGGCAAAGTTCTAAAAAACACTAGGCGCTAGTCGGGCGACAAGAAGAGGTCTAGCGCCTAGGCCGCTAGGTGAACTAGGTAAATTTATTATATTTCTTACAAATAACTATCAGTTTATATTTAAAATATAAACAATTTCATCATAAACTACGAAATAGAATTACATATATATTATGAAGTATTGGAACATAATGAAAATATAAAGAACAAACATATAATGTATGTTCATTTAAGTCTACAACAAATCTCTTACAATTTATTAAAAAATTAAAATGTAAAATGAAAGTTATCTTTTTTCTCTCTAAATGAGTTGCAACATAGGCAGGCAGGTGCCTAAATGGGGTTGGATGGGCTAAATGGATGTCTAGACGATTTAGACGGGCGTCTTAACAGGTTTAGATGAACGCTTCAGTAGGTCTAAACACAATTTCTTAATTTTTAAATAACTAGACATTAATCGGGACAAAACATTTATGAGGAGATTTTTAGAACAGTGCTCCCTGGCAAATCCAATCACTGCCATTGCAGCGGCCCTGCATGCTGAATGTTGACTTTTCTTTCTTTTTCTCACCCGAAACTCCAGAGCAAGAAAACCAAGCTCCCCCATCGTTTTGCTGGAGTGATCTCTCTATCTCCCTGAGCTTATGACTGATCGTTCTTAAATTTTTATGTTAACTGGGTTTCTGCAGAATGGAGCCACACAGATGAAAAAGCCACAGCTTCTGCTTAAAGTCACATAGAAGAAATTAGGTTTAGTACTTGATAGGGAAGAAAGAAGCAAGCCCTTTAATTCTCGACCTTCACCATGCGGTCACCAGCCTCTCAGCCGAACTCCACCAGAAAGACATCCATTTTCTCGTGGAGCTCATACAGGTGTTTATATATATTATTTTTTTTGCTGCGTTTTATAAAACTCTTTTCCTGACCAACGTCAATGAAACTCGAAATTAATATGTGGGTTTTTAAACAATTTCTGGGTTTTTTGCTCTGTTTCTAAAAAAAATTAAAAAAAAATTCAAACTTTTCAACACTAGCATCAATGGAACTTGAAAACCAGTAGTGGGTTTCTTTTTTTGTGAATTTTGCTTTGTGGGTTTGATTTTTGGTGGATTTTAATTTGTGGGTTTTTTATTTGCAGAATGCAGAAGACAATGAATACGAAGAAGGCGTAGAACCAACGCGGGAATTTGTGATGACAAAGGAGGACATAACTGGGAGTGGAGCACCAGCCACTATATGGACTCCATCTGCAGCGTAGGCTGTTCTCCATCGGCGCGACGGCGGCGAAGCCACGAGTTTTCCGTTACAAAGAAGGGGAAGGAGGCAGCAGGGCTTTTATTGGAGAAAAAGGTAAATTAAAATTTTATTTCATTTGATTCATTTTATAGTTTTATTTTAGCTGTTTATATGTAAACATTTTGAACATGGAAATGCTATCCCTAATAGCCTTCCCATTTGTATGTGTTTACGGAAAATGCAACTAAGTAGTTAAGCGCTCGGTTGATAACGATTTGATACCACCATATCTTAAGAACAAAAAAAGCAAAAACAAAAAGCAAAATGGTTATCAAACGAGCATTAAGGGTTTGAGCTTTGCAGTTTTTCCTTTTCATGAACCTGAATGTTGAATATACGTTTTTTGTGATGGACTTTATTTGTTTTTAATCAAATCTGTTGTGATGGAACTTATTGTTTATCCCAAATAAATGTTTTTGCAGAACTTTATTTTTGAGATTCTGTATTTGTGTTCCTTTTCTAGCAAGCTATTTTTGTATGTTCTGTCTAGGATCTTTTGGCATTCCTTTGGCTAATTTGGTCTTGGATTTCGTTTTTCTTTTTCATTTCTGACTGAATAGTTGAGCTCTATGTGAAATTTCCATCTCTAGGAGATGACTTTTGCAATTCTTTTCATTTTTTCGTCTTAAAGATAGGTTTTCAAATTTAAACTGTATAGCCCTGGATACACGCTTGTTTTGAATGCATAATAGTAGAGTTCCCAGTCTATTCAACTCATTTTACTTTTTTGAGTTGCATGCATTCTGTATAGGAACCCAGTTATCTATTGAACTTTTGATTATCAAGTTGAACTCACGATATCAATGTTTTCTTGCAGGAATTGGATTTTAATGTGTGTTTCTTGTGAGTTCGCAGCCATGGATATTTAGCAATGGATATTGTGTCAGATTCATGAAAGAACCTGGAATATGTTGCAGCCAACTGGAATCAACATTTACGAGGTACTCTCAAGCAGAAATTGACCAAAGTACCTGCCACAATGTTTGGTGGAGAAAATACTTCTAATCCGCAGAGAGGAAGTATTCATTGCTGATGACTTGCGACTCAAGAAAGTTTTCTCAGGCTGTGAAAAATTTCCTCTGTTTGTTTGCTTTCCCAAGAGTCACAGCTTGTCTTATATTTACCCAGGAAGACTACAAGCAATCTACGAATCTCTTGGAGTTAGAAAGATTTCTGAGTCAGTTGAGTGCAAAGTGAACGGCATTGAGTCGTAAGAGCAGTGGGAAAAGATTGATGCGAGGAATGGATTGATCGGGAGGGGTTTAGTCATGACTATTCTGGCTTCTCTTGCTGGTCCTGAGGTAAATATGTCACTAAGAGACAGACGCAAGGCCGCAAATTCGGTAGTTATGCTGTCAGTGTACAAGAGTGACAAACCAATTCAAGTCTACTGTTGACTAATGCCATCTGCAGCGACAACCGTGGAAGTGAAAAAACAAAAGGTGGTTCTTTGGGAGAAGGATTCACAGCGGCTGCTCATTGATAAATCAGGTTCCGATGGACAAGAATTGATCTAGAGTTTCTTACTTCTTTTGCTATCGAACTCACGCAAGAACTTTTGGCACCAGCAAAACCTACTAGAGCAGATAAATTGAGCAAGCTTATCCTAATGGGATTTATGTTTGATATTAGTGAGGGTGAAGTGGATTGTGTGCTGATGAATGAGAACTTGGGAGTTATTTGTGGAGGATGAGCAGTTTCTTAAAGCTGCATTCGTCACTTCTGGAGAACTTGGTCGGGTTTATGAAAAGAATTCTGGTACCAAGTTAGAGCAATTAGGCCCTTCCACGCCAATGCCTTTATGCAAGAAACAGCGTCAGTGAAAACAAGGGAATCGACCTTCTATTTTTATTCATGGCTTGAATTATGATCAGGTTTCGGAACCATGAAGTTTTATTTGGTTGTATTTTATTGTAATCCTCGATGTATATATGGACCTGAAGCCAGGGATTTATGACCTTTTAGAATGCTCTGTACTGTAAAATGATTACATCCGAGCAGCTTGGCCCTTGTTTGTGTAGCAGTACCTTGACCAACCCTAGGTCCAATAGAAGCAAGCCCGACAGCCAACCCAGCAGCAATAACGGGAGCGGCGTAGTTCTCCTCTTGTATTGTGTCTTCTCTGTTACTAAAATTTTACTTTTCCTTCCTCTGTTATCAACTAGGGTAGTAGTTTTAGTACTTACTCATGATCAAGTATGAAAACATAGTAACCTGAAGAAGTAAAGAAATCTTAGTTGAATGACTTTTTAACTACGAACACAGCATAAATACCAGGTTTATGAAAGAATGGAGCCCATTAGCTTATGAATTGACTTAGGATCCGTTTCATAATTATTATGGTTTTAGTTTTTGTTTCGAAGTGGGATGGGAGAAACGATGGAGTAGGAAAAGAAACACAAAATGAAAACTTAAAAAAAAAAAATCATTTTAAATTGTTTTTACTTTCAAATTTTCATTTCTTCCCTTCCCTTTGACCATCTTTCTTAGGGCTGGAAAAAATTCTCTAAATTCCAAACCAAACTAAAAAATCTCGATCCTAAACCAAAAAAGGCCCAAACCAAAATTTTTGAAATTTTCGAGATGAAATACTGAACCGATCCCGAAATTTTGGTACGAGAATCAGTATTGTCTCTTCAATGTTACGGTAATCCCATACTAAACTGAAAATAAATATTATATATATATATATATATATATTATTGTAGATTTAAATTGTTGCTAACTACTAGTAGCAATATAATTGGTGTAGTTTACAAGTAGTAACCATAACCCTTTTATCACCACATTTGCGGGTAGAAACCTCCCACACACACTCACCCTACCTTCTTCTCAACCAGATGTGTCTATTTCTTAACACGAAATCAAAAAAATTGTATTGTTAGTTTTTGAACATATTAGGTTTGTAACTTATTTTTTTGCTTTTGGATTTGTTACTTATTTTATTTGGTTGCATGTTAATTTGACTTGGTATGAATGATTAGTATTTCAATTTGTATGAAATTTGGGAATACCGAACCATCCCTAAATACTGAAAATTGGGAATACCTAAATTTCGGTTTGGGATTGGTTTTTAAATTCCCGTCCTGAAAATTTTCGGTTTTGGATTCGGGATACTATTTTCGGTTTAGGATCCCACACCGAACCACCTCTTTCTTCATCCCTCCTCCTCCCTCGTATACTTTTCTTATTTCTCAAGTGCAAAAGATAAACTAAAACGAAATGGTTATCAAATTGGCCCTTAATTATCAATTTTGTATAATAATATCGTCCATTTTGAAACATTGGTCAGGAAACTGGGAGAGTCGCCAACTTTGAATGTGAAAAATAATCCAGATTATCCTGTAACTGAACCCTTCAGAGTTTCCAAATGGGATCATATATGACTGCAATGTCGTCATTGCCATTTGTTCATGGACATGAACTTTCATCATATGTTTCGTCTAAGGTCATAGTGCAATATGCATGCATCAGCATAGGCAGCCATGCATTTATTAATGGTCATCTAATCGCCTACTCAAACGGGAAAATTATATTCTAATTACACCATGTTGACCCAGAAATTAAAGGTTTGCAGAACTCTCCCGCATGATGCAAAAACTGGTGGCTTCAAGTCTTCAACCGAAGAGATTTTTCAATGTGATCATTACATGTCATGCAGTGTTACTAAATTATCTATATTATAATAACATATTTACTTATCTATATTATAGTATTATATCTTAGATTTCTAATATATCTACACATCGTTCAAACATGTTATGATATAAGATGATAATGTTAATTAGGTAACACTAAAGAATTACTCTTTCTTTCTCATGTGCTATTCACATGACCAATTTATCCCATGACGTATAGTAACTTGATCGAAATTCAAACATGTAATATATGGTGTAAAAGGGATCGAAATTCAAACATGTAATATGTGGTGTAAAAGGGGTTGACAACTTTGAAGGTTGGTGTGCTTTTGACAAAACAGAAACGAGAAAGAAGAAATTTGATTCAAGTTGCGTGGGAAATACAGCTATGCTGACTTGGTGACCATGGTGCCTGTTTTTCTGTTCACCAAATTAAAATATAAATACTTTTTGCTCTTGTCGAAAACAGAGAAAAGATAAGGTAAAGCCTGGAGAAGGAAGATGGGGTGAGTTAGCTGTAAAGAATATAATTTACATATGAACCTACGAGAAATTGTCAAGAAAATAATACTATCTTAATATATTGTTCAACCTCAAAAACATGTAGGTCCGTTCAAGATTGAAAATATAAAAAGACGTTTAAATGATATACGAAAAGGTAGTGATTTTCACACTATGTTCTTTTTATTCTGCATTTATGTCTCTTTTTTATCAGTTCTAAGACCGGAAAAAGCAAGAAGAATGCATGGAGAGAACGTGGCGAAAATATTTCCCAAAGTAAATAGTTGGTGCAAATTAATATATAGACTTGATAATGTAGAATCCGATGAGAGAACACAGCTTCTTTGCCTTGGTTTTATGCATGGCTGCGGGTCTGTCAAGCACTAACATCATTACATAAGAAAACCGGGAGAGAGAGAGAGAAAGAGAACGAGAGGTCAAGCAAATGACGCCAGAGATTTGACACTTTCCGCCTATAGCTACCACCACCAACTCTAATTATACATTGAATTTGATGTTTGCTTTGACCTCCAGTTACACTGGCTAATTAACTAGAGAAATGTTATTCACGTTCATATTTACATTTTATATATATTTTTTTAATTTTTGACCGTTAGATCAAAATGAATTAAAAAAAATTAATGGTAAAAAATTTACAAGAGTGTGTGAGAGGTAAAAATATGTGTATATATTGCTCTTTTCATTAACTCTTATAGTAGTTGCTTTATAATATAATTGGGGGAATATGTTTAATTTTTTGAGTTATATCTTTTGTAGTTTTATGAGGGAATAAGATCTGGGATATTTTTTTTTTATCCTTGTGGATCTTTAGGTTTGTAATTTGTTTAGTTAAGAGTGTTTCATTTCTGCATGTCACGTTAGTTAGAGCGGATGTGCTCACATGATTTTGAATTCTTACCCTTGCAATTTAAATTAGTTTAAAATAAAATATTATTTGTATAATCCCATTTCCAGTTTTTAGTCAACATTGCATCTTGTTTAATTTCTTATAATTATAATTTTATGGAAAAGAATAAGAGCATTTTGTACCCTAAAATTTTCATGTTCAACAATTTTTGCCCTGAAATTTATTTTACATATGAACTTACTTTTGAGAAAGTATGAATAGCATTTCTTAGGTGATTTTGCCATATACTATAAGTTGACTTGGAATTTGTATGTCTAATTACTTTTATTTTTGTTGGAGAGTATGTCATTACTAATTACAGCCTGCAAATTTAATCCCCATTAATTTGACTAGCTTAAAAAGTCTTATTGTTAAAATAAACAACAAATGGAAAATCATTATCATGTATCTTGTAGTCAAATAATACGTAATTTCACCAAACTTGTGCAAAAGTCTGAACCCTAATAACATTAATTATATTGGCCCTTTGAGAAGGGTAAGTTGGTCCACAAACCCCCTTCTAAGGAGGGAGACTTAATCTTGGGCTTGCAAGAGAAACTCCAACTCACAAAGAGGATATTAAAGAAAGTAATATTATCGTATATAGCTGCATGCATGGCCGCTGGAATATGATTCATCATGCTTTGCTTATATATACATATATCCTCTAGGATATAGGGCTGCCCTAACCTAGGCCGCCCTATGCAATGCGTATTCCTGGGGATCGAAATAAGTCATCAACGTCATCAAATTGGTTTCTCTTTGTCTTGCATTCTTCTCCTCTTGTTGGTCATTTGGTCACCTACCAAAAAGGATCATGTACCCTAATGTCCACTTAGTTTCAATCTTTGCTAACGGTTTCTCATTTTGCTTCTAGAAATTTGCTAGCTAGCTAAGCTAGTTGGTTCAAATATAGTTTTTTTTTAATTATTTACCTTTTTTGGGTAAACGTAACCCTAAAGGCTGACTTTTATTGCTGGAAATGGAAGTTGCAATGCCAAAGGAAGAAGAATAACTTTTATCGTAAAAGTATATCGTAATTTTGACTTCTGATGTTAATATAAGTGTAAGTTTATTTTCACATGACGTTGTATTATGACATAGAATGCTACATTGATGGTAAACTTGACAATGCATGAAGTTCTCTCACTGCGGCGCGCCCGCCCCACCCCCCGCCCCAAAAAAAAAAAAAAAAAGAGAGAAAAAAAACTACCAATTCAAATGGCTACGTGTGCACATATGACTATGTACGGTGATTTATTCTTTTGGATTTTGCTTCGATAATATGAAAGATGAATGGTAATTGAAAATAAAAGATTTAACAAGTTTTGAAATCAACTTTAACGGTTAAAACGCCTGTATTATTGAAATCACACCCTACTCTCTTTACCGAACACTTGAACCCTAAATTCAAAGGAGGAACTAGACCATATATATGAATACATATGTATGTATACATATATATACACACACACACACATACAATTACCCTAACCAATGATTCAAACCTATAGTAGTCTAGCTAATTGACCAAATATATTTACATTTTTATACTCTTTTTTTTTTTTTAGCAAACGACAACATTAGTGGGTTAAATAGTTGTTGTTAAGGGATAGGAAAATCGATGGAGATCAAATCTACACCATGGTCATAAACATTATTACTTTCTGTCACTACGATAAAACGCCATAATAAAACACATTCACACAGTTTAAAAGTTTACGTATAATAGTTATTGAGGAGTATAATGATATGATACGTAGATTAGATTTCAATAGAAAAAATATATGTCCTATATAACTACATGGGCGTATTATAATAATATGTGCTTAGTGTGTATATATGTCCCGGAGTACTAGACGGTGAGGATCTTATTGGAATTGTAGTTCCAAGAAAATCAGCAAACTGATGATCATACAAAAAAAAGGTGATTCCAGACTAAGAAAGACAAGAAGAAAATTCCTGCTTCCATTCTGGCACACTCATTTTCCTCCAATTTTCTATTGAAGCACACTTCTTTTAGCCACACCCTTTTTTAATTCCACTTGGCCCCGTTCCGGGAACCATGCTTATCCCTTTTCATCACAATTTACAATTAATCAATTTACTCTCTCTCTCTCTCTCTCAAAATTTATGTGTATCAGAAACACATGTTACGTGATGTATAATTTTATGTATTATTATATGAATAGAGGATATGATTAATACATGTTACTTTTAAAGTTTACTAACAAAAAAATACATATATTATAATGTGAAAGAACCAATAACAATACATGACAGTGTTCCGGATACACAAATTTCTCAAAAACTTCTCTCTCTAAAAAGTTGTTACTATTACTATATAAATGTGGAATATTGTTTATCCTATAGTATATCAAGGTAGCTATCTTAGCTCAATTAGATTCCAACAAGAAAGTAAAGATGGGGAGAGCTCCTTGCTGTGATAAAGCCAACGTGAAGAGAGGTCCATGGTCACCTGAAGAAGATGCCAAGCTCAAGTCTTACATCGAGCAACATGGCACCGGCGGTAACTGGATCGCTTTGCCACAAAAGATCGGTATGCAGATCTCAACCTTCTTCGTCTTCCTCTTCCTCAAATTAGTGTCCTGGTTAATCTATATCAAATTAATTAGTTAGAAGTTACCAGCTGTATAAATTAGATGGAATTAGGTTTTTGCTGATTTAATTCTCTGATGGATGATTTAGGGCTTAAGAGGTGTGGGAAGAGCTGCCGGCTTAGATGGTTAAATTATCTCCGCCCAAATATCAAGCATGGAGGGTTTTCTGAAGAAGAAGACAACATAATTTGCAGCCTCTACATAAGTATTGGGAGCAGGTAGACACATACATGAATTTAGCGTTGAATATCGCTTTTATAAAATGAAAAAAAGCATATATAAATATAACCACAATATCAATTACACATCTACATGTAAATTAGTGTAATTTAGTTCCTAGCTAGGGTAATTAATTATTTGATTATTTCATAAGTATAGATTATGTATGTATGTGTATATGTAGGTGGTCTATAATTGCAGCACAACTGCCAGGAAGAACTGACAATGATATAAAGAACTACTGGAACACAAGGCTGAAGAAAAAGCTTCTTGGTAGACAGCGGAAAGAACATCAGCTGGCTCGTAAATCGGGCCTAGTTAAACAAGACATCATCAAAAGGTCAGGCGCTGTTGGGGGAAACAGTAACTCCCATTCTGCCATTCTGGCCGCAGACGGTCAAAACTCTTACTGGCCGGAGCTTCCAGTGCTTGCAGCACCCACAGTACTACCACAACAACAACAACAGCCTTGCTTTAATGACCATGCTTCTATCAGAAAGTTGCTCATCAAGCTTGGAGGGAGGTTTAGTTCTGATATTAATCATAATCATGATACTAATCAAGCTACCCAAGATAGCTCCACCGATATTCAACCAACCTATCAAGTTCTTGATGATAATAATAACATTCCCTATGCCGCTACTGCTGTTACTCCTACTCATCAAATGGATGAGCACTATTCTGGAAAGAACATGCAAAGTCTATTAGTTCCTCGACATGGGATTCATGCTCTCAACAATTCTTCTGCTCCTGTGGCCTTAAGCAACATTGATGTCATTAGCCCTCATCAATTTGCACAAACACATTACATGGTCAACACGGATAATATTGATGGAGCTGGTAATGGTATAATGCATAATATGTTTCAAGGGCAAGGTGGTAATTATGTGACTGATCATCTAAAGGACATGGCGGTGTACAACAACAACAACACTGACAACCAACAGAGATTTGATGGGATGGAGTTCTTGTATGGCGATGAGATGATGATTATGAATAATAGAATTATTAGTAGTTATGGAGAAAGTATTGGGTGGGGTGAGATGCTGGGATGTCCTCCTGTGGCCTCCTCCTCAGACGACTATAATGCCGGCATGGACCGACTGATGCCGGCCGCACCCGTCCAAGAATGTGCTTTCGCCAACGACCAGTTGATGAGTAGTTACCCTGGGGCCCCATTATAAGATGATCATCGTGTACATGCAATTAATGTTATGTTAATATTTGGTAGCAATAGGGGGATCGGTGATGTTTTGCGCCAAATAGGGAAACCCTAATAATGAACTCATTAAATGATATGTTTGTTTCTTTCTTCTTCTATATTCTGTTAATTTTCAGACTGAATTTCTTCGTTGGTGTATAATTAGCAGAGTTTGAAGCCCTACTAGCTACTAGGGGCAAATTTGATTTGTCAAGTACTGTGAAGCTTTTTCTCTGACTGAAAGAACATGCATGTTTCAGTGTGTTGTTCCAGTTGATTTTAGATGGTGGAGATCAGCATTTCTTCAAAGAAATTTACGAATAGGGGAAAAGGGTATGTATTTGTTGCCACTTGCCAGCGTGGTTATTAATTTATACTTATATATGTTGGTAAAAATGCATGTTCACTGGAAACCAAGATAGGAAAGCAGTTTCTTGGAACAAGTTTTATGAATAAGCATTCCAGGATTATGAAATCAAGGTAGTAAGGCTCGAAAACTAATGTCTTCAGTTTGGGAAGAGAGAGAGAGTTTTGAACACTAATCAGTTCTGAATGACACACATGCTTTGTAAGAATAATATGTCTTTCAGACCTTCATACTTTTTGTATGATTTAAACTTTTAAGACTGTCAGCTTTATTACTGTTATATAACAGTTTTAACTTTCAAGTATTATAAAAAAATTTAGTAATTAATACTCGTAAGGTATGGTGCTTCAGTTTGTAAGACTTTCTATTTGAATACATGCATGGATCATCCCCTCTCTCTCTCTCTCTCTCTCTCTCTCTCTCTCTCTCTCTCTCTCTCTCTCTCTCTCCCCCTCTCTCTGAAGTCTGAACACACAAAACATTTTAAGTCTGACCACACAAAACATTTGGTTTAGCTTTTGACCTAGTTGATGATTCACATCATCTAGATGTGTACATAATTGCATATATATTCTTGTTTGAATTTCTATTTCTGATTAAGCAATTTTTTTGTTACATTTGAATATTGACGAAGTAGTAAACCCTATTCAGTATTTATTAGTGTATATAGGTGCATGCAATACTCAACCTTAACTAGATATATACACAAAATGTATAGCCAACAATGTTGACTGAGATCTAGAGAACAATGCATCTTCTTCAGAAAAAAAAAAATAATAATAACAGAAGAACAATTCATCTGCACCTATCAATACATCCACACTTCCAGAGATAACTGATTCAAAGTTTTTGTTATATTGCTAGCTATAGGCAAAGCAATGCCATTGGTGTTTTGAGTATTATTTTTACTGAGTTTATACTAGAGTTAATGGTATGGGTGGGTAGGGTAATGAGTATGAATAAGCTAGAGATATAGGGTTCGAAACCCTCCTGCGTAACCATAAAAATTCCACAGAAATGAAGAAAATAAAGGAACTTCTGAGTAAGCTTTAAAATTCCACATAATCTGATATATGTGCATATTTACATGTAGGTTATATAAAAGAGGATGAAAATAACAAAGGCTCATATATGACTTGGTCTTTTTTGAGTACTGTAAATCAAGCTCTTGATATCGATTGTTGCGTAACAAGCTCCAATCATATATGGTATGCAATAACTATCAATTCACCAGTCAAAAGAGTTGCATGTGCTTGGAGTAATGGATGTCAAATGAACATGCTTTAATTAAATTCAATCAATATCAATTAACAGTAATTTCTTCTAGATCAATACAGCAGGCCGATGTTAATTAGCAGAGTAAGTTGCTTAATTTTGGTCTTCGATCATTAGCTTATTGTTTAACTACCACAATTATTTATTGCTTCCAGCTTCTCTTGTTAACTAACAAGCTCTTCCTTTCTACTTTCCAAATCCACTTTTTTCTTTTGCTTTTCTTTTTCCAACAATTAGGAATCTAACCCTAGGTCCCTAGGGTTTTTTTTCATAATCATAATTATTACTAGATGAAACCTACACATTATGTGTATTCCATTAATAAGTAGTCTCTTTTTCATTACAATTGATAATTCTAATGTAAACCACAACTAAAAGAATGAGGGAGGATTCAAACTTGAATGCACTAAAAATAATACAAATACCCTAATCACGAAGACAATCGACCATATTCGAATCTTAAGTCAAACAACATCTAGCTAGCTATAGCCCAACATAATTGAAATGGCCTCCAGATTACTTAATTATGTAGTTATTTGTAGCTTTGGTCCGGAAGGTCAAAGAAATACATTGTCATCTGGACTCAAATTATCTCTTAGGTCTTCGCTGACTGCTACAAGTGCAAAAGTCGATTACAGTTGTAAACTGCAATTTTTGGATTACAATATTTACTTTCTGTTGACATTGCAAATTTTGCATTAATGTTTGGTAAGCCATGGTCACGATTTGTTAGAATCGGTTGACATATTTTGAAATTGGTAGTATAGTTGCCTCTTCAAGCTAGCGATTCAAATTAGTTGGCCCCATCATCTGGACCAACTATTGAACTCAAAGTTAAAAAAATCTTCTTACTTAAGTTGATTCCACTAGCATATTCATCTATTTGCTTAATTATCATGAGCTCAATCATGAAAACATTACGGTTTTAAAAGGTAACCAATTCATATATTTCTCGAACACGAGTATTATATCATAAAGAATAAATAAATAAGTCGTTCAACTCATATTATAACATGTGAAAAATTATACTGCATAGTTGTGTTCTAGCTAGTACCATACAATTTTTTTTTTATGAAAAAAGAAAAAGAAAAATATAAAATAATGAGCTATTAATTAATTAATTTTTTGGAATAATGTAAGCTCGTAAGTGGGATATCTGATCTAGGTAAAACATATCCCATAAGATATACAGTCTCTCTGGCTTTCAGTATAGTATACTAGAATTATAAGCATACATAAAGCGGACATACATAAACTCCAGCAAGCAAATTAAGGAGACATTAACAGATCTGAGGGCTAATACGAATTTAAAATAATCGCTAGTTATTCATCTAATTTCTTTCTGTAAAGTTAAAAGGAATATCCCAAACAAAGAAGAAACAGAACAGAAAAGTCCTCAAAGAAAAACCAACATCTCAAAATTTGACTTCTTGTGGTTACCATATAAATTCCCGTCAACTTGGTGACGATAATAAACACAAGAAAAATTAATTAAACATATTAACTTATGAATACGTGAATGAGGCCTAGAAGTGACAAGAGCAAAAGGACGACTTGTGTCACTGCTTTTTAATTATTTAATCAACTGAATCAACCTCCCTTAGATATTTAAATCCAAAAAATTTGATCCTTACTTCACAATAATCCGCAAGAAATATTATATTTATTAATTTTCAATATTATAAAACGATAATGACACTCACTAACATGAAAAATTCTTGCACGTTTGTCGTGTTGTTCAGCTGTTGGACCAGAAAAAAAGTGGGTTTGTAGGGTTTGTATTAAAAAATGAAAAGAAATTCATCAGAGAATAATATAGCAAAAAGACTGCAGAGCTGGAGTGCTGATTCTGCATGCGATATTCAAAATTATATACCAGTTACGAGGTGAAGAATTAGAATTAGAATTAAGATAGAGCCGCCTAGGGTTGTGCTAATTTGATTGGTTTAGGGTTTCGAAATAGGATAAGGAGAGCATATGATAGTTTTTTTAACATACAGTTCACTTGTCGGATTGATTTGGCTCATTTGGTTGCGTTGCGACAGTTTGTCGTTTATTATTTTTGCTCTAGGGTTTTGGCCTTGGCTAATGCTTATGCGTTTGATGAAAACTAAATGTTAGGTTGTATATCTTTTATCCAATGCCATACGCAAGCAAATTTAACACGTGCTTATTGAATATTTAGTCTTCCATAAATACTTTTTTTTTTTGCCAAAAAATGATAGTGAAAAAGTACTTCATCCTCGAAAAGTAAGACTTTAGTTGTTTTTGTTTTAATTTTCGTACAATTTTATTTCACAATCAATTTCTTCTTTATATCATAGAGTAGTGCCAGTATAATCGTCTAAACAGGTATGGGTTGTTGTGGATTGTTGATGTCTAGCTAGCTATTGTGGTACTCAATTGAATTAACGACTTTTAGATACTTGCATACATATAAATTATTGTTAATGACTGTTAGATACTTGCAACGTATAAATTATTGTCCTTATCATCGCTCTAAGAGCTTGTTTATAATTGTTTTTTAAAAGATTAAAAGCAATTCATGATAATCAAAGTGCTCCTAACTACCTCTAACATAAAATTTTGAAAATATATGTGGGTCGTGGAAGCAATTTCATGAAGTAATAAGAGTGTGTTTATTGCAACAGACTATTTCAAACTAGATTAATTTAAGAGATTAAGCTGAACTTACTTAAAAAAAAATATTTGGTGTTATAGTGCGTACTAAAATGTAGAATAATATAAATAACAAAAATAATTAATTTTCTTTTTTACTTCTTTTTTTTTTCCTTCCCTTTTCATGAAAACTCTCTCATGCTCTTTCTCTTCCCTCTCCCTCTACTCCCGTCCAACTTTCTCTTTTAGTGCAGTATCCATAACTCAAAAATTAAAACCTAAAATCCAATAAATAAATAAATAAAAAAAAAAAAACTCAGAATCCTCCATTTCAAAAAACCCCGAATCCAACGCATGCAAATTGACTTGGCCATCCTCATAAATCGACTTCTCCAACACCTGCAAATCGACTTGGCCATCTCTGCAAATCTATTTCGATATCGATCTCTGCAAATCTGCATATCGTTATATCAAGCACACCGGGTGGCTCATGAGCCTCCTCAAGCTCTTTCTACTTCTCGAGGTATAATGACAGACCGAAGGGCTCGACTAGCTAGAAGGAATCGGCGGAGAAAATGCTATCTCCATTTGGACCAAGACATAACATTTACTTGTTCAAATAACAATTAAGGTGAAGCAAGATCAGGAACAACGAATCTCTTTATGATGTTTCGGCTTATATTCCTACTAATGTAATTCCCATTACAGATGGACAAATATTCTCATCTGCCGATTTATTCAATTCTGGAATCAAACCGGCCATTACTTGATAAAATGTGGAGGAAAGTAGGACAAATGGCCTATACTACTGGAAGGACTTAAGCCATAACATACATGAAAATGTACTGTGCAAGAATCCACAGTTCCCTTTTTGTTATTTATTTACTTTACTTCTCCTTGTCGCGTTCCACACCAACCATTGGGTTCACAAAGATCTCGTCTTTTGGGGATATGGGTTAAGACAGAGCCCATCGGCTACGAGGACGATGCAAAGCAAACTAAGACGAGTTTGAGGCAAAGCAAAGCATATGTTAGAGACGAGATTAGCAATCCTCTCCATTCGCGCAGGGGGTGGACTCGCTAAGACTACATAGCCAAGGATTTAGTCGGCACGAGTCTGACTTAATCCCTTTAAAGTAAGTCCCTGCTAACACGAACTAGTAAGCTAGTCTATTCCAATTAAACTTAACAAGACCAAACAAACGCGCCCTTAGAGCTTTAATAAAAAAAAAGAGAAAATTTTTGAAATGTCATGTGAACTTGTATGCATTTATTAATTTATCATATAAACTAATTTTAAGCAATTTGTCATATAAACTAAAATTTTAAGCAATGTGTCAAATCAACTTTCCAAAATCATTAATTTGTCATCTCACCCTAACTTTGTTATGTTTTCCATCTAATATAAGTCATGTGCCTCGCACATGACTTGTATTCAAGATTATTTCAATCATTTTAGCATCTTTTTTTTTTTTTTTAACTTTTCCTTAGTACAAACACTTAAATTTTGTGTTCGAGGGTATTCACAGGGATCGGTGTGAACAAAATCTCTGAGAACAAGTATAAAGTAGTAGTATGCCCTTCTATGGCTTTAGAAACCCTAGAGTTTTTTTTTTTTTTTTGTCAAATACAACTTAATAAAAGGAAAGTGAAGTGTTAGAATGACCCAAATAATCCTATACACAAGTCATGTGCGAGGCACATTTCGCACATAACTTATATTGAATGGAAAAATTATCAGGGTTAGATGACAAATTAATGATTTTGGAAAGTTAGTATGACAAATTGTTGAAAATTTTAATTTATATAACAAATTGAAAATTATGTATAAATTCATATGATATTTTAAAATTTTTCCTTAAAAAAATAAAAATAAAACATTCTCCTTAAATTATAAAAGCAAGGTCGAACGAGCCCTAGGCAATCAAGTCCGTTCTGATATGAGGCCATAGAAAAAATAATATTAAAGTTTACTGATTGAGTGAATTAAACATACGGTCCAAAATTAAAAGAATATGAAAGGCCCAGTACATTTTTAATGAGTCCAAACTCCTCATACATTAACCAACCCGGCCCACATTAATATTTTAGAAAAATAAAAATCTAGTGAACTTTACGTTGACAACAGTGGGAAATTCGAATCCCCAATTTGTCACCAGCTGATAAATTAACCCTACAAAATGAGGAGAAAACTCAGGCGATAAAACAGGACCAGCCAGACACCATCAATGGCGTTTCCGGCGTCAATTCTGTCGCCGCCGTCCGCAACCCCCAAATTTCCGGTACCATTCTTCACTCTTTCACTCTCCCAAATTCCCAATTACTTAAAACTTTGAAATTTTCAGGTTTTCGATTAATTAATTATGATTATTTCCAATTTTCCTTCTTTTCTTCGTTTCAGATTAACCTATTCAATCAGAAGCCCTGCCGAATTCGAAACAGCTTCCACCCAAGCTGTGTAAAAGCAGTTTCATCCACGGCACAGTTTGGAGAACCCAACAAAGAAAATAAGCAGAAGCTGCAAATCAAAAGCACTTTTGTGAAGGAGAAAGCTGTGGGAAGCCGTACCTGCCCCAGTGAAGGAGCTTCCATGGAAAAAAGCAGCAGATACAGCGCTGGAGCAGCTGCTTTTGCTTGGGAAAAAAGCATTTATATGGTAATTTGTTACTTTGGGCATCTCTGCTTCCTATCAGACATCATATTTTCCACCTCCAGAAACTATGAATTGGTGATACCATTTGGTCTGTTTGTTGGGTGCTTCTTGACTGATGTTTTGGAAGAGGCATTGCCGCAACTGCTTCCCTGCTCAGAGGAGATGCCACCAATGAGATCGAAAGGCACTTATTTGGTATAAGCTGCTTTTTTGCTGCTGTTAAGTTTGTCTCTGCTGGTCTCCCAATGCAGGCAAGGGTGTTTCTTCTGCACGTTGCAAATGGCGGGTTCCTGCAAGTTTTGTGGTTGTGGAGAGGTTTTTTCAACAGAAACAGATGAAGATGATGTCGAGAATCGCGATTCTTCAGTGGTCATGGATGTGAAATCTTAATTTCATGTATGCAATTCAAAATCTGCTTCGAGAATCAAATAACGAAACTTTGCATTAACATTACATAAAACTTTTCAACTGTTTTCGACAACATTTGGTTTAAAATACAAACTATTTGCTTTGCACATATCACAACTGTACACAAGATAGAGTTGCTTTGCACTCATACTGTAGAAATTGGGAATTCTCTCGGAATTTTGTAAAATGTTTTACTTGTATCACTTGTATCTGTACAACGCTCCGATGGTATTTCCAGTCAGAAGGAGAACCTGCTTCTTAAGATACAGGAATCTCGTTCCAGCCGGCACCATAAACTTGAACATGCATACAAGAACAAGTCAATTACGTCCCAGAAGAAAACTCACTTTAGATCTCCCTAGATTCTGCACCGGCGAAGGTGACATTCCATGACGGATTAATTTGACTGGGTTCCTCCCCTGAAACGAGAAAAGCACAAAGAACCAAGCGATTACATCATTGATGCCGCATACAGGAACAGGAACCCTCGCAAGTACTGGATGAATCAAACCTGGTGGCTTTGCATTCTCTGGATCTGGAACGATGTCCCCCTCATGGCGAGTTGAGCCTCCAGAACTGCACGAGTCATCAGGAGTTAATGGGGCCTGGCAATAAGCTGAATGCAGCTGTTTATAAGCCTCTTCCATCCTCCCTGATTGCTCATCCTTTTGGTCCATATCAATAAGAATCTGCAAACAATCCACTCATCAAAATTTGAAAGAGTAGAGAAACATGGTCTCAAATAACACATAAATGCACGCGCAAGAGTTCACATAAGTTCATTTTCAATAACTACCTCTGCAACGTGGTTCTTGAACACTGGTTTAAACTGCTGTCGACAGTACTCGTTAAACAAAAGAGTGAAGATAAGCAGTGGAATAGTGAAACCTGACGCAATTGGTGTTCTTCTTAATCCAAAGACACCGAGAGCAATTATTTGCATGATAAGCAATGAAACTATGACTGTATTGTGAATCATAGGCCAAAACTGTCCCCCACTTTCGTATTCTGCTATATACACATTGAGAATCTGAAATAGGCATCGTAACGCTTAGCAAAAGATTGATTATTTGAATGCCCCCAAACAAAAAAACAAAAAAAATATGAAAAGAGAATAACTAAGAAATGAGGACAACAACTAAATACGACTAGAAAGAATGAGAGTAAAAACCACACGCGATGGCCGGAATGTGAGAGGAACTTACCTACACCGGGGATGCTACAGTGGCATCCCCGTTGCAGGGTAGTTCTTCTCCCTAAAAAGAGACCTGACAGAAAAAGGAATGATAGATAGGAGAAGTCCTCACCTGGTTTCGATATATAAAGTAAGCAAGTACAAAGTAAACCAGCAAGAATGGCAATATTAGGGGAACCAAGATAGCACAGGTGAAGCCGATGAACCCAAACAGCAGGACTCTAGGAATTTCTGTATGATATGGAAATGACAGGGTGTCATTATACCCTTCTTTCAGTAATATGAACCGTCGGAAATAGTTGCAAAGAAGAGGATAAATTTGCATGAGTTCACATGCCAAGCTTGCCCAACCAGATGATAAAACATAAGTCATGAAGAACTTAGCCTGAAATTTCAAGACCACAATCATAATTAAAAAAACAATAATAAAGCTTTAAACTTTCCAAGATATAAAAGGCTGGAAAACTTCTACTTTTATAAGCATCTTATTACTGATGTAATGTCTCGAAAAGTCAAAACAATTATCGGTCACAAAACTGTCACTTTGTTAACCATTATGACCATCTGTAATTCGAACTAAAATTGATTGAAAAAGTTTACATGAGATGACAATTTCTAATGGACACTTGCAAAGTAACCCGTTTCAAACTTGACCAGGAAAAACAGTGGGCAGATGTAAGTGATGGAACAGTCCAAATAGACCTGGAACATAAAACTATTGATCTTCTAAACAAATTTAAAGATCAAGGCATATCACCTGTGCTGGAACTGCATTGGCAAGTTGCCCGGGTATGTCTTTCACACTAGAAAATACACTCAACTGGCTGATAACAGAGCCGGTAAAAACATTAACAAAAAAGACATTCCAGATTGTGAAGTATAAGACTTTGAAGCATGCACTCTTTTTCCTCTGACTGCGGGAGATCCACCCCTCCACTGTTGAAAACAGCATCATGACTGGTGGAACTATGTAAAAAGCCAGAATTAAAACCACACTTGGTAGGTACCCTGTTATCACCTGGCTCATAAATTTCCTGCACATGCGCACAAAGCAACCATGCAAATGGGTCAAATCCATTGCGAATCTTTATCCCCGTACACACAAAAAATTGGTCCATGTCTAGTATCCATGATAAACAGCATAACAAAAAAATTAAGGTAACAAGGAGAATGTATCTGTGTCAATTGACTTACTTTTTGAGCAATCCTTTCAAAGCTGGAAATTTCTTTTCTAGAATTTTTAGTGCAGTCATGCCCTGAACAAATGTGACAGGAATAAGAAACACAAGCATAAAAGCAATAGTAGCCAGAAGTGTAGCTATCTTCCGGATCCACAGTTGTCCATACGGTATCCAAAGGTTTGACCAATAAACATCATTTGGTTCCGGAGCCATATCTGTCACCCAATGCATGGGATTTGAAGACTGAAGAACCTTTGAAGTAACAACAGCAGCATAGCGAGTTTTGAAAAAGACAAAGGCAGCAGCACACACCTGTATGTAAGACATATATTTTAAGCTACAATGTTGAAAATTCCACAGAAGTTTACACTCACTCAGACAAACATTTATACCTAAATGATGACAACAAAGTCAAACTAATAGAACCACAAAATGAAAATGTCACTCATTTTGTTACGGTGAATAGACAGTACGCAAGATTCATCCTCATGTCTATGACACTGCCATGTCGGACTGTTTTACTAGCTACTTACTCCGCAGATTAAGGTTTGTACTTTCCTATACATAAATGGAATAATTAGGGGGAAAAATGGATATGCATGTTTACTTGTGTGCATGTATGTTTTTTTATCATAAAATAAACATATTAACTTACATAAATACATACACAAACACAGACATAGATATTACTTTAACATTGAACAACTTTTATTTCTACTTTTATTTTATTTGAACTATAGTAACTAAATAAGAAAACATCCAACATAAAAACTAAAGAGCCTATACAATTAATCACGCCAAACACAATTCTGCTTCCAAACATTCAAGTCCAAATTGATGCTTAAGGTGTTATAACCGCCACAATAATACCTGGCCAACTGTCTAACAAGAACTAGAGCCTACTGAAGCAAGAATACATGGTGATACTAAGAACACTTACAGGAACACAATATTATTCTAGGACTGATATGTACATAATTTTCAAGAACTCCATAGTCAGAAAACCATTCTTAAAGAACCAAATCAGATGCAAAGAGTCAAGGCATACATAATCACTAGTTGAATGTGAATAATGATGAAAACCAGAGCAAATTAAATTAATTGGGGCCAGAGCTTGTATGACCTTTTTTCTTCCACCCAAACTATTGTCGATAAGGGATGACTTCCCTTTAACACTCTCTGAATCGGTCGCGAGTATCTTAAAAGAATCAGTAGCTCCTCCACACATACCACAATGAAATAAATCTGGTGTATGAGTCTGTTCCACAGAAACATCCTTAAGAATTTTGCACATCCTCCCTGCATTGCTCTGCAAAATTTGATTTTTCATAAAGTTGCATTAAAGAATATATGAGACATAATTGAACAGATGCATATGAGTGGAAGAAAAACCCAGCGATCCTATATTCAATTCGCAAAAAAAACCCAGCATATAGTTTATATAGTTATCGTAAACCACATATTGGTCTAAGTGAAACTCATGCTAGCAGTTATAACAATATAAGCCAATAATAAAACAATGTGGCTCAGGAAACAGCTGAAATAATTCAAGCCACATACATACCATCAGTTTCTGAACTTTACCAACTCGATACACCATTTGGTGTGACAAGTAGCTTGATGCGTGATATTTTGTGAAGAATTTTCTTACTGAATCACTATATGATTCTTCTGGTGACCATGGAATAGCACGAACAACAAGTGTAAAATGACTTGGACTTAAAGAAGATCCAGTAATATATGCCAGCCTCAGTCTAGTGATGTGCTTATATTCCTACAGAAGAACCACAACAGATACACCAAACCAATGTCTTAGGATGTTTATATATGTATGAACTAAAAAGCATGAATAAGAACTTTTTACAATATATATACAATATTGTACAAGAGGATGGGTTTTAAATCCTTACAAAGTATAGGAGAATACAAGCTGAAGCAGTGATAATGTACAATGCGAGACAATGGGTCCAGAGCCTGACATGAATTAAAACAGAAAGCAAATGACCAATTAGAAATTAGTTCCCTGGTGTACATAACCATAAAAAGTTAAATCAGAATTTAAACTTCATAAAGATTGAGAGAAAACAAAATAAAAGGTGCATAAAAGATACAATTTTTAATAATTGTTTCAATAATCAAGAATATATGTCTCGTACCACTTTGAACCTTCTTGAACGTTCAAGATGGTAAAGACTTCCAAGGATTCTTCAGGGATTCCTGGGTGATTTTTGGTTTGCCCATGATAATTCACCGGAAGTACTATAAAGACGCATATGACAGCAGCAATGGAAAAGATTCGAAGACTGTAAATAGAAAAAAAATAATATTAGGTTGCACTGAACTTATTAAAAAAAAAAAACATTAGGTATAAACTATTATTCTGCAGGCATAAACCATAAAGATCTAGGCAGGGTTTAATTACCTAAAAATAACCATCCTGATAAAAACCACTGAATCCAAGCCACCAACAGCCAATAAATCTTCTTCTCTTGTTCTCCATGCCTTCACTAGCCAACTAGCAGAAGGTACAAACCTTTCCAAGCAGAAAGGATCACTTCTTCTTTTGGTTATCAAAACCGTTCGTCCAAAGTAGACATTCACATTGCACGGTTGTTTCCTCAATATAGAATACAGCGAAAAGAGTATCACGCACACAGCTATATTAATCCCCGCAGAAGTCAAAAGAGCTGCAAGATTCATCTCTATCCACTAAATCTACAATCTTCAAAGTATCTCATCACCCAAGAAAGGGAATTCGAGACACCCGATTACACCATAAGCCGAACACAACCAGTAATCCGAAGTTCCGAACACACACAAATCAGCTGCTGCAATACTTATCCGTCGATCTGCCTAAGAATTCGAAATTTCGAACACAACTCAGAATAAATAAATAAAATTCCATACGCCATCATTCAATTATTGATATCCCAAATTCCAAAATTTCCAAAATTCAACTTCAATTCTCACTCGTACAAAACCAAATTTATTCACATTGCTTCAACTCAAATAATTCGAAACAATATATCAAATTTCATCACAAATAATCAGTAATTAAGAATTAGATGAGCGATTCAGAGTCTTCGAAAATCCAAAACAAAGTAGAATCTAAATCCAAGAAATAAAAAAACTGGAAATTCGAGTACCTGAATCAACAATTCGAGTAATTCGCACAGAACTCCAAGTGATCGAAGCGAATTAATCAACCGGAATTCCGAGGGCAAAGTGGGAATTAAGACTCGCACGCCATTAATTGCCGCGCTTTTGCTTCGACTTCAAAGAAACTCCAGTCTCCAACAGTACAAAAATCCACGAACAAAAATTTACAAAAATAGAAAAAAATAAATAAAGAGAGAAGAAAAGGCGAA
The DNA here is from genome assembly GCF_041283825.1 of Pyrus communis. NCBI lineage: Eukaryota > Viridiplantae > Streptophyta > Magnoliopsida > Rosales > Rosaceae > Pyrus > Pyrus communis. The sequence goes on along the minus strand of NC_142579.1, from coordinate 39,420,584 downwards.
ACCTCGAAAAGAAACCCTAGATAATGTTTCAGGCAATTTTCAATCAATGGGAGAGAGAAAAGAAGAGACATAGCCAAGACAGAAGAATCAATTTTTTGCAAATACCGTAAAAGCGTCTTCGAGAGTGCCACGTGGCGTCTCATGTATTTGTACTTCCACTAAAAAATACGCGGCCCTAACAGGTGGAACACGTGGAGGACAGCCACGGACGGTCCAGGCCTAACTGTCCATGATACAAGTAACTGTCGAAGGTTCTTTTGGATTTTTAATTAATTTGTTGGGTAAAGATAAAAAACTACTTCAATTATAAATGTCACGACATTATTATACCTCATTTTTAAAATTTGGTCTAATATTAAATGCTGACTTGGTTTGATTTGGAATCCACTTTCCATTACAAAATTATTAAAATATTATTAAAAACAAAAAAATATTTAATATTTTTTAATTATTAAAATAATAAATAAAAGTTAAAAAATTAATAAAATATTATTAAAAACAAAAAATATATTTTTAAATATCTTTTAATAGAAAGTGGGCTCCTAATCAAGCCACGTCAGTATTTAACTGAGAAATTCACGCCAAGCTAACGAAAGGTATAACATTTGACCAAATTCTAAATATGAGGTATGACATTGTCAATTTTAAAACATAAGGTATAATAGTGTCGTGTGACCAATAGTTGAGATAATTTTTTGTAATTTACCCTAATTTATTTTATGGAAGAATTTGAATATTATAAATTTATGAGTTTTGATGAAGTTTAATTGATTTTCAGTAAATTTCATCATATTCCCAGAGAGAGATATGAGATTTGTAAATGTTAAAATACATAAAAAGGAAATCTATCTAATTCCCTTTAACTTTTCAACTTTTTAAAAGTCATTTAAAATAAATTATAATTAAATACTTCTAGAATGTTATGAACTCATATAAAATCGTAATTGAATGTACTTGAATTTCGGTAGATTTTAATTTTCTCTCTTAAAATTATGAATACACTAAACTTTCAGATAATAACTTAAAATCTTATTGGAATACCTTGAAATTATATAAAATAAAATCCTTCAAGATCCCAAATGAATACACCCATCTTTTTGGAGTCGGTGTTAAGACACTGTCACACCATAATCGTGGGTCACTGAAAAAAATTAAACACTGCTCCCGGTATGCAAATAAAAAATACAAAGAAAATAAAATACTTTTATTTTACATCACAAAAGCTTGTCTACACTTTTAGTGAAATTCAACTACTCTTCAAGTGTTTGGTTCAACACATGTCAATAAAGCGTGAGCTCTTAGATTAGTAGGACAAAAACCAGAATGCACAGCATAAGCTATAATGATGCATGAATGTAATGTTTCCTCTTAATTTTGTTCTTAACCCAGTTAATAGAGAAATCCTTTTTCTTTTCATTAGTCATCTTGTCAAACTCTCAATCCTCAAATATGAAACCCAAATAGATCGTTCATTGGACTCTAACCGAAAGGACTTCACTTTCTTATTCGTGCACTTTGGGTTGAACATAAGTCTTGGTGCCCCCGAAAGTGAATTCAACTACTTTTAGTTTCATATACTACTATAAATCGCATACCTGCCCAATTTAAGACTCAAACAAATGACCATAAAATGATCATAGTAATTCGTTTTGATTGATACTTTCTTAACGATTCCACCATGCATGACATAATTATATCACTTATGATAATTCTAAAGGAGTTCCCCGAAAAATCCCTATCTAAATTCCAAAACTAAAACAAAGATGCGCATTTGCTACCGCATTGGCAATGCTCCAAGAGTTTCTCCGATGCTCTACTCCTCTCTGTTGCATGCAGTACACCTCTGCTTCTATTATTTTTTTTGGGTCCAAATTCAACTCTGATTTTAAGTTGATAAGTATTGCATGGAGCTTTCATTCGTCACAACCACAGAATACCGAGAAAGCACCTACGGCGTCGCGGGTTGCTGTATGCGGACATACTTTCGTTGTCTTGTATGCGGACATGCGGACGCTGCACCACACAAATTTTATTCTCTGCGCGGTTTGCTGTGAGTGGCCGCTCGTTTGTGGTTAAGAACAAATTGGGTCAAGAGTGGGCCCATTATTTTAAGAGGGGTGATTTAAGTCATCTCCAACTGAATGATCTACAGGGTTAGAGGGTAAAAAATAGTCCGAAAATTGTCTCCAACTGAGGATCAGGTCAAATGGCTCATGAGTCCCACTGGACAATAAAGGGCCAAAGGGCCAACCAACTAGCCCCGGGGCAGGGCACATGCTAACATCATGATGACGTCTTTTTTTTTTTTTTAACATTTTTTTTTTGGGACCAAAAATTTCTAAATAATATTTAATTACGGGTTTAGACTTTTTGGGCCGAGAAAGGTCATTTGGTCAAAGTTGGGGTGTTTATTTTATAAGCATGTTTCCTTGTTCATTCATCTCCCACGGCTAATGTGGGACAATTATAATGGGTATAGTTGTTGTTGTAGTTCATTTCATAAGCATGTTCCTTTCCTTTATTTTAAATATTTAATTATCTTACATTTAATTTGTTGTAGTTGTAGTTTTTAGATTTAAGTTGTTGTGGTTTTTAAATTTAAATAATAAATTATATTTGGTCCTATGACCATCGGTTGGAGACGGTTTTTTGTGACAGGGCTAAAACGAGTCCTATGACCCTTTGGCTCTCGATTGGAGATGGTAAGAAATATGGCCATGCATTGTTCATTACAATATTAATTTATTGGAGGGCCAGAGGGCTAAAACGAGCCCTCTGACCAGCCTTCGGTTGGAGATGGCCTTATGGGGGCTCATTTGGTTAACCTATGGGATATTGAATAACCCAAAATACAACAGCCCTGAAAACATATGTTGTGTATTTCGTACGATAGGTCATGACTTCGATTCCTAGCTCATGAATCGAACGATGGTAGTCAAGGGGAGACTTAAAATGCCTCTGTGAGTCTTTTCGGCCTCCAAAAAAGTAGACTGTCATGACGAAGGAGTAGGATTCTCTCCCCTCTTTTTGTCCCTCATCTTCCCTCCCCTTCTATTGGAATGGTCATGGTTAAGCCACGTCAATATTTTATATTAATTTTTTATAGAATGAGAGAGACAAAATAGAGAATGTGAGAGGAGGAGATGAAAATATCAAAGAGTAAATTCCATGACGAAGCCATCAACTGATCTCCTTTTTTTTGAAAAAAGAAAAACATTTATAGTGTACTAGCCTCTCTGCACGCGCTAACGCACATGCAACAGACCTTTTTTATTCACAAGCGCTATGCTCCTCTTAAGATGTGTTGTGGTAGTTGTTTTCTTTCTCATATGGTGTCCTAAAAATAAAATACAACATACAATTACAAATAAAGGGTATTGGAATATAATTAAGTTGGGTGTAAAATGCGTGATAAAATAAAGACTCCTTATACGCGCGGAAGCACATTAAAAAAAATTAGGAAAAAATAAAGATAAAAATACTTCAAGGAATCAAATAATAATGTAAGAGAATGAATTAAACAATTAATCTATGACATTAAGTTGAAGAGTAAGAATTCATATATATATATATATATATATATATATATTTTTCCTTATAGTACCACAAAATACACTAACTTTTATCACATTTGTTTGAACAATTTATCTTATTAAAAATTGCTAAAGATGGAGTTGATAGGGTTTATGGCTTCATAGTATGTTATCTATTATTTCTTGATGTATATAGCCCTTTCCCATTCCGCATGCAATCTGCTTTGTTATGTTGCCACAATTGTAAGAACTCAATTTAAAAACAAACTCCATGTGAATGAAGCCACCTATTAAGAAATCAAATATTATTCTGATACACATAAACTATGGACTAACTTGGGAGCGAAGATTATTAGTTTTATCCACCAACAACTCAATCTTCTCACCGCGATCAAGAACCTGCAAAACATACGAATTTCGATGACTAAAAATCGATCCACATTTACGTACATGTAATGAGAATGAAAAAGGAATATGAATAGTAAAAAGGAATTAAAGTGAGAAAAGTCAAAATGACGATTTTCCAAGTGAAACAGGCATTAAGTTCAACAATAATCATTCAGTAATTGAAAAGCATATTACGAACTTAAATGAAAACCCTAAATACTCTATAGCCATTCTATGCCCATGTTTTTACCTTTTTTTCTCTCTACGTGGTAGTTTTGTTTTGCTAGAAGACTACAAATTGAATTTTTTTTTTTTAAATCTGAATCATATAAGAGTATTTTTGGATTATGGTTATTTCAAAATTTTTGCCTTCTGGATTTATATATATGGAAGAAGAAAATATAATAACAGTAAATAATAATCAATATAAGCATATGAATAAGAATGCAGAGATTATAAATAATTAGATAGAATCTCACACAGAAAGGATAAAACAACAAAGAATTAAGGCCAGAGAGATTTAGTGAAATCGTTACTATTTGTAATCCTGTCATACGGTTACAAATATATAAAAATTGCTAATATACAAACCAATGAAGTGAAACACCTCTTTCTTATGGATCTGCAACATTTGAAGTAAAGGGAGAATTAAAAATTACATCTTCTGATCCCTCATTAAAACCAAATCCTTACCAAATGGCCAGAACCTCCACGCTATCACCTTCACCGCCCCTTTCTACGTATTGCGGTAAAATGCCCCAAGCACAACAAATTTTTTATGGGAATTTACTGAAAAACTTGTTCCTGTGGAATTTCATGATCAGGGGATATGCCTGCAATGGATGTCCGTTCAAGTTTTTGGTTTTGTACCATGAAATACTTAGTTTTGGACAGAAAGCGGTTAATTTTACGTACCCCTTTGTTCTCAAGGCGTGTGGTGAGACGTTGGCTGTAGAAAATTAGGAGGAAGGTTTTAGTTCATTTTAAGTTATTTGCAAAACCGAGTTCCTCCGTTGCAGAGATTATTCAACTCGAGTCGGAGTTGCATGCTCAACTTCACCAAATAAGGTTGTTGTTGCTCTGGAAATTGGGGTTTTACCATTTTATCCTCATTTTCTAAACTTTTTTGGATTTTGATTGTGAAGGAAACAAAGGGCAATATTGAGTTTATTGAATGTTTCACCTATTTGGCGTTCTCACTTTATATTTATTTATTTATATAGATATAGATATATAGATATACAAGTAAACTATTCTCGCTCTTATGTAAATCTCTTCTTATACCAAGTTGGATTTATGGGTGGGCATGTAAACTCCGAACCTCAGAAAAGAAAAACCCAAAATTATAAATCGGTTTGGTTTTCAATTTTTTTAACTTTTGAAACCAAAAGTGAGCCAAACAAAAAAAAAAAAAAAAAAAAAAAAAACTTTGTAATTGCTTTACGGAACATTTCCTTCCTCATGGTTTGCCTTGATGGGCTATTTTTATGTCATCGGTCCAGGGCGCCTTAGCCTATAGAAGAACGTAAAGCCCAAACAAATATTTTATTTCTACGTGGCACGTTTCTACTGGCTTCATACTTCTTTATAACGGTCTTCGCACCACCAGATTATTGCGCCTCCATTGTATAATCTCAAAACCCTACAACATCTCCTCTCGAATTTTCCACTCCCCCGTATCTCTCAGCCGCCACCGCCTCCATCTCCGCCGTCCTCCAATCTCCGGCGCTGAAATTTACTTATTTGTTCCGATTTTTATGTTCCATTTCACTGCCTCTTTGAGTAGCCATATGAATCAATTTCAATTTCGTATTTTGGCTTAGTTAGGAGGCAGATAGTAATTTGATTTAATTTAATTTAATTTCAGTGTTTTGTGACCGAGGACTTTTGGATTTCTCAATCGATTGTCCTCCAAGCAGCCTCACACATTCTCAAATCTTCCTTCCCAAATATTCTTTAAGTTTTTGTTTGCTTTTTTACTTTTGCCCTCCGAATAACCAGAAGGCGAGATGCAAATCCGATGCCGTTTGGTTCAGACAGGGGCACACAGCGATCCGAAGCCGTTTTGTGGGCGAAGATCTGATTATTTCTTCATCCTCTATTTCATTTTTTCAAAAACTTTGCTTCGAACATTTTCATTTGTCGCTTAATTATTAAATAATTAAATAATTATTTTGATGTAATTAACTGTGAATTTTTTTTTTTTTTTTTAAACATAGATAATATCATTTGTTATAAAATTATAAAAAAAAAAAATTCTAAGGTTAGGGGCCTCTCAGAAACCGAAAGGTGGATGTGAAACGGCGCCGTTCGGTTCACGCGGAGGCTCTCAGAGTAAGGGAATGGCCCCCCGAATCAGTTTGAGGGTTAGGGATGAATGTTTTTCTATCCCCTTCCTATAGGTTGTTTCGGAAAGTTATGTATTTTTTTCCTTCCTCGTTTTAATTATTATTTTCCCGATTAGTTTCCTATATCATGATAAATTAAAAAAGAATAACGTTTAAGGATTAAATTTGCTGATGTAATATGCATCCGATAATGAACATTTAAGAATAATTCGATAATGAAAAAATAACTTAAAAAATGAAGCCTACAACAAATAAAAAACAGCAAATGAATAATGTTGGATACACCAGATATCACCAACAAATGATAACTAGTAATCAAATACGGGTAAATTTTTTTAAACTTATTTTAATCTTGATTGGATACTCATAATTTTCATAAAATTTATTTAAATTTTAATTGAATAGTCGTAATTCAACAAGTTACTCTAAAATTGTTCAAAATTAAAAAAAGATAATACTTAGTGGATATCCATTAACAACAAACCTAAGAATGGAGCACCGGAAGCCCAGAATACAGGGCCCAATGGCTTCTATACCTTTGGTTCGAAAGGGCAAACTGAAAGAGCTCGTTGGGTGAGATTTTCTGTGAAAGCTTTATGCCGTGGTATTCGTGGGTGCCGGCGAGGGTTTATTTTACAAGAGAAACATATAGAAAATGAGAGCGACGTTTGAGCCCACAGACAGGCATCTCCTTTCTCTCTTTAAGCCTCTTTTGATTCTCCTCCATGTAATTGGTTCTGAATTTCTTGTCTTTCAGCATCTCGGAAAGCATGTATTGAGTTTGTGAGGAGCTAGATAAGTCCAAAGCTTGACATCTTCGTCGCTGCGGACACAACTGTTGGGTTGTTGGAGTAAGGCATGCCTACTCGGAAACCCGGCAAGCCAAAATCCTTAGAGAGGCTGTACACAATATTGTGACAATTCCATATGTCGGCCTCTTCTAGGTTTCTTTCAGTTAGAGCTTCTGCGAAGCTTATGAAACTGGGGTAGTTGAAAGCTGTTCCCGAGTATATTTCATCGCTTACCATGTGTATTTCTTTTGCAATGGCGAAATCGATGATGTGGTTGAGCTCAAGTCGAGTCACTGTTGTGCCTAAAGGGTTTGAAGGATTTGTGAACAATACCCCTTTCACTTTTAGGTTTAATTTTTGGGCACGTTGGTAGGCCTCCTCCAATGTAGATTCAGTAATTCTGAATCCATTTGCACTTGTGCAATGAATTGGAACGATTTCAACTCCGGTACGCAACTTGAGATCTCTATCAAACCTGCCGAAAAGTAGCAGTGATCAAAAAATATTTTTTGGTATAAATACAATGTAAGGCACACATGATCAATACCCTGGGTGGTATGGAGTGGGGATGAGGAAGGCTTCACCAGGATCGGCAAGGCAAAATATAAGAGTCTCATTGGCAGGAGTTGAACCCGCGGTGAGCATAATCTTGATAGGATCAAATTTTACTTTGTTTCCTCTCATTTCCGCCAAGAACTCAGCCAACGCCTGTATATACAAGTGCATGTTAGTCTACAATATGTATATGTACTTGCATGCGCGCACACACGTCTAAGTATATGTTCATCCAGGTCAACTGTAAGTTTAAATTTATTTACAAAAAAATATATGATATATATTTAGAAAATAAAATTAGAAGTAATTATACATTCTTGAAAGCAGGGAAGCCATTATAGTCTTGAAAGAGAGCCAACTCTCTGAAAACGGATTCTTCATTTCTTTTCAGCAACAGTGCATGTGGTTTGCTTTCGAGCCATGACTCAATAAGGTCAAATAAGAGCTGCAAAAATAAGAACACACTTAATAATTAAGCGACATTAACCTTCTCTCCCGAGTCGGTGGTAATCCTCTTCTTTTTCTTTTTGCTCTTCCCTTCCTTATTTCTGTTACTACTCTTCCTCTGCTATCCATCATGATCAGTGCGACCTATGCATCCTTGATGCCATTATTCCTACTCAATTAATTCCTCATATCCATCCAATCCATCACTCCATCTTCATGTCCCTCATACATCCCCCACAAAGCCGATCCTCTGTATTTTCGATTTGGCTCCATCCTTCATCAATTTATACCCTTGTTTGGTCTACAGTCACTTTTGACCGTGATCTGTCACGGTACATCGAGAAGGTGTGTCGAGTTCTGGTCTTCATATCGGCTCAGGTGTCCGCACCACCTCCTTCTCTTGGTCTGCCTTTATTGGCAGTGTTGCTTGTAGGATTCTCACAGGCTTCGTTGTTTTCTTCTCCCTGGTGGTTGCGTTCGGAGAGGGTTTCATTGATGGATCATGGGGTCTTCCTTCCTCCCATCTCTGAGGTGTTGATTGGTTGGAATCATGGTGTACTTGGTTCTTGCTGTTCGTGCGGTGCTACAGAGGCGGTTGTAGCAGAGACAAGGCTCTCTTTCGGTGGGTCTTTGTTTTTGGGCTTTAACCTTTGTCTTGGCCCTTCGTGTGTAGTTTGTAAGGTCCAATTTTGTGTTGTGTGTATGGTTTGGACCTTGGTGTGTAGTTTGTTTGGCCCTTTTTGCTTTGTGTTTTAGTACGGGCCTTTGTATTGTAAGTTTTCGGTTTGTAATAAATTTACCATTTGTAACAAAAATAAATAAAAAATTAAAAAAAATAAGAGACCTGCAAAAATTAATTAATTAAAAATGTATAAATAGAGTGTCACCTGATTCTCTGCAAAAAATATTTGCTTAATAATTATATATATTATAGCTAAGCTAGGTAGGTATACATAGAGTGTCACCTGATTCTCTGCAAGTCCCATCTGAATGATGCTGTTTGGATTTGTATCTTGGTCGTAAAGGTTCCTTTCGTACGAGTCTTGGTCATGAGAGTCAGAACTTGCTTTCTTTGACAACATTTTCAATACAGCCATGGTAGCTAGGCTCCAATTATACGTTAGAAATTTTTGCTTGATGAATGGTACTCCTCCAGTAACCTTCACAAAGAAATCAAAAACAGGTTAGAAAATGATAACTATGAATAAAGTTACAACAATAAAACGAAAACAGTTAATTTTTTTCTTCGAAATGGTATATGTGAATGCTTGATTAGAACACGATTTAGGTTGATGCGTATAACTGCTCTCCTTTAGAGTATGTCACCTCCTCAAGGACAATTACAATACTCAAATCGATCTATGAGCAACTCGAATCTTTTTTGTTTGGATGAAGAAGTTGATGGACCAATTAGAGAATGTAAAAGTCTTGAATGAACAAGAGAATCGAAGAGAAGGATGCATGCTAGAAGTATATATCTTTCACAAGACCGGCACTCCAATATATATAGGGGAAAAGCTAGCTTGGAAAGACGCTGGGAGTAATTAACAAAGTTTAAAAAAAATGACCAAATTCAATTCAACAAAATTCTCTTATGAATTAAAGAAAGTATGATCGATAATACCAATAGAACGCATAACGGATATATATAGTATTGAAAACTTGAAAGTATATATTGAGTTCAAATTTTATGCATCCAAAATCCTATGTGTCTATCTGTGTTCTATCTTTTTGAGAGACACGTGTCTTTTTTATTTAATTTATCATTAGCTTTTAATTTTTTAATTAAGAAGATAAGTTGAAAGTTAACACTGTTAAATGAAGTTTAAATGAATGGTCACGTGTTGCTCAAATAAATAGGGCAAGGAAAGAAAGGTCATAGAAGATTTGATCTCGTACATAAAATAGAAAACATTGTTGGAATTTAATTAGTATTTCCAAAATACTTTATCCTTTTGTGAATTCGAGACCTCCAATTCATTGGCGATATCAAGTTTCATGACTTTTAGAATCTCCTAGTTGGGATTGGTTTGATTGTCATCTTCCTTTTCAATTATGTTTGTTTAATTTCATGCTAGTATTGGAAAGGGGTAATTAACCAAACAATATATCTTGTGGTATTCAGAATGAAAGCTGTTATTAGCACTTCAAAAATCTCATTATACACTCCGCACAAGTGTATTTTTTTCTTCTAATTATAGAAAGTTTAGAGTGCCAAATAAAATTTTAGGAGTTCTAATAACAATTCCCGTTCAGAATTAAAGAATTAAAGAATTAAAGAATTACTGACTTTGGTTTGTTCGATGAAAAGAAAAACTCATAAAACATTGGATGGAATGGACAGATTGGTTTATCTTTGATTCAGTGAATCAATCTGTAAAACATGCAAATTCACGGAATCTATTTACCATAAAATAACTTGTTTTGGAAACCCCGAAACTTCACTTTTTAGAAATATATATGCCATTTTGGTAAAAAATTTAGTTTAAATGTGTGAATTCAGCACAGAATCTACCTGCGTGGACAGAAATGGAAATTAAAATGGCAGTCTGGTGGAAACTAAATATAACATATACAAAAAATTTTACAAGTTCATGTTTTGCAAGCTCAAATTTTTATCCATCTTTTTGGTAATTTTATTTTGTTTTTTCGTTTTTAAATCTAACCAAAAAAATTGGAGGGGAGAAGTTGATGGGAGATCAAGAAACAAAGCTACTAGTACATTTTATTCAGCTAATTTACATACAAATTAAAAGAAGAATGACAATGCGTGATATTTTTTTGGGTAAATTACACTTTCATACATCAGGTTTGGAGTATATTTCAATTCCTTACAACATCTTTAAAACATTTCACTTTCATACCTTAAGTACTATTTTATTTCAAAATAATACATCCGTTACATTTTCCATCTATTGATCCGTTAAATGCTGACGTGGCTGCCACATATATGCCACATGGCTGCCAAATGTCTGCCACGTGGCAAATAATTTTTTTTTTTTTTTAAAAAAAAAATTGAAACCAGTGTCTTCCCCCCCCCCCCCCCCCACAAGCGACCCTAACCCAGAACCCAAAAACCTGCAAGAAGAAGAAGAAGAAAAGGGCGGGAAAAAAAAAAAAGGCCCTAGTTCGTCCCACCCGAGCCACCCCTTTCTCCCATCCCCCATCACCCACAAAAATTCCATCCGAGATTAGGTGGATCTATCACAAAACTAGTCCAAAAATCATCTCAAACTCAAAGTATTTTCAAAACCCAACCATACGGAAAATCACGAGATCTTGACCCGAGGGCGGGAAAGGGGGGAAGGTCGCACGGCGCTGGGGGGGGGACGAACTGGGTTTGGGGTTTTTTCCCTTCTTCTTCCTCCTGCTGCAGGTTTTTTTTTTTTTTTTTAATCTTCTTCTTCTTCTTCCTCCCTCTTCTTCTTCTTCTTCTTTTTGCAACTACAACAGGTTTTTTGGGTTTTGGGTTAGGGATAGGGATATGGGTCGCTGGAGGGGGGGAGGGATAGTGGGTTTCATTATTTATTTATTTTTTTTTTTTTGGAGAAAATTCAGGTTTTCAAAAAACATATATTTTTTTATTTGCCACGTGACAGACATTTGGCGGCCACGTGGCATATATGTGGCAGCCACATCAGCATTTAACAGATCAATGGATGAAAAATGTAACGAAGGTATTATTTTGAAATAAAATAGTACTTAAGGTATGAAAGTGAAATGTTTTGAAGATGTTGTAAGGAATTGAAATATACCCCAAACCTGAGGTATGAAAGTGTAATTTAACCTTTTTTTTTTGCTGCAATTATGACAGATGTGATTATGTCATTGTTAGTATTGAGAAAATGGGAGTATTGGCTCCTAACCTAAAAATTCACGAGAATTGGTCCCCGTCATAACCTCCATCCAAAATATAGAGTTTAGATGGGCATATAACTATATAAGGGACAAAAGTTCTAACGTACGTAGTTACCTAAAATGACCATTATTCCACATTGTTAGAAATTCAAAGATTAACTCACAAGTTTTTAGTTCAGTACCAAAACTCCACTTAGAATAAAATTTTGGGACAATTGCTCTAATTTCATTTTTCATTCTTCCTACTATGCATTACAATGCCTTAATATGTCTCTCAAGAATATACTCCTACCACACAAGTACCAATTTTCTTTTGTTCTGAGCATTAGCTATTATAATTGGTCCATTTTATTTCAGCTTGCAACGACTAATCTAAATCTCTCATGGTAATTTGTGTTCAACATGACAGAGTGGATTCAAACTTGTGAACCGGTATGTTAACCATTTCATTGTCGCATCTTTGCAGTATTCGTTTAACTTTTGAAATTTTTTTTTTATCACCGTATCGTATTGTATTTTTGTATACGAATGCAAGCAACACCGGTTAATTAGATTCTGATTTGCACCAAGGCTAGTGACTGGAAGTTGCTGCAAATGCTTTTTAAATGTTTCAAACCAGATAAAAAAATAGTAATCTCTTAATTTTCAATATTGGAAAGTTGCAAGGAATTTACAAGACGTTTGATGCAACATATGCCAACACAGATAAAACCAAACAAATAAGAAGATAGAATGATGTTCTGTTTATGGTCTGAGTTTTTTATTTTCTCTTGTTCAAAATTAAAGCACAATTAGAGTTTGGTTTGTTCGATTAAGGGTTCAGGGTTTAGGGAAAATTGTTTTGCATGTAGTGGAAAGATGCGTTTAAGCATTATAGTGACAAGTTCAATACAGATCAAAACAACTTCTATGACTAATGACTGGGGTGTTTTTTGGTTGGAATATGACCGACAAGGCCTTTTTTTGTCCAAAACAAAGGGTAGGATGCGAGAAGTGAGTCTCGATGAAAAATCTTGTCAAGACTTTCAATCTGATAAAAAAAAAGAGTTTCGCACCTTTACAATTAATGACAAGAGCTATCATCTAAAATAGAAGGTCCTTTGGCTACGAGTTTTTCCATTTATAATCTACGACTAAAGGATTCGAATTTGAAGTTATCACTAAATCATCAATAGTTAATTAACAGATTAACTGGACATTAGAGGACTGTTTTTAGATTAAGGAAGTCCTTTAAAAAGCAAATATATACATATACATCTCACATATAGTTTACTACTATCATTGTTTAGATATTATACAATATCAGCAACACTTCATCATTAATTTACACACATACATACAAATATATGCATATGAGACTACATTTTCATTTTTTTCCAATAACGTGCCGTGAACCATCATTCTTACGAATATAAAATACCACACAAAATACAACGAATAAATACAATAATTAACTACATTTTATGGTGATGAAAACATAATCTGCAAGCATCACCTGCTTAATCTCTACCGTTATCAGCAAAACAAATAAATTCAGTATGTCACACAGGATGAATTACTTAATTAACTAACGGTCTGGTTCACGCTCATATGAAGCCAATTGGAAAACCCACTTGCTCTTTAACCACCTGGATTTGGACAGTCCTGTTTGCTGGTGAACAATTGTGGAGTCAACGAGGGCCTTGACACGTTGCATTGCAACCATTAGGGTTTCTTCAGACATATTTGCAAAGCACATTCTAAACCAACCCGGTTCAGAGCAATGGCAAGAAGAACCGGGAGAGATATTCAACCCGAATTCACAAACCACTTTCTTCCAAAGCTCCTTTTCAGCTTCAAAAGTGTTGGACCTCAAAAGGTGCCTCATGTCCACCCAGCAAAACAACCCAGCATTGCTTTCCAAACACCTAATCCCTGCCCCCTTGAGCCCACAAACAAGCATCTCCTTTCTCCTTTTAAGTCTCCTTTGATTCTCCTTCATGTAGTTGGCGGTGAATTTCTTGTCTTTCAGCATTTGGGAAAGAGTGTACTGAGTTTGTGAAGAGACAAGTCCGAAGCTTGACATCTTTGTAGCTGCGGACACAACAGTTTGATTGTTGGAGTAAATCATGCCTACCCGAAAACCCGGCAGCCCGAGATCCTTAGAGAGGCTGTACACAATGTGACAACGATTCCATACTTCATCGTCTTCTAGGTTTCTTTCAGTTAGAGCTTCTGCGATGCTTATGAAACTAGGGGAGTTGAAGACGGTTCCTGAGTATATTTCGTCGCTTATTATGTGTATTTCTTTTTCCATGGCGAAGTCTATGAGGTGGTTAAGTTCAAGTCGAGTCATTGTTGTGCCTAAAGGGTTTGAAGGATTTGTGACCAATACTCCTTTAACTTTTAGGTTGAATTTTTGGGCTTGTTGGTAGGCTTCTTGCAATGCAGACTCAGTGATTTTGTATCCATTTTCACTTGTGCATTTTATAGGAACAATTTCAACTCCGGTACGCCACTTCAGATCTCTATCAAACCTGCCAAAAAGAGGAAGTGAACAACAAAAATAGTTGAGTTATATTTTCAAACAAAATAGAAGTATTAATTAAGAAGTTATACGCGGGATTAAATTATTAATTGTATGCATCGGTTCATGCATGTGAAACTCACAAGTTATAAATGTTTGTGAGACTCATTTTTGAGTGGTGAGTTTTACATGCTTGTAGCTGTGACATAAGGGTTTATATGTAACTAGCATGTACAAAAAATTCTCAGAGTACAATGAGAAAAAAATGATTGGGCGTAATTACGATGTAGCGGACAAAGATTAGATCAATACCCTGGATAGTATGGAATGGGAAGGAGGAAGGCTTCACCGGGATCAGCAAGGCAAAACATAAGAGTTTCGTTGGCAGAAGTTGAACCGGCTGTGAGCACAAGCTTGCTTGGATCAAATTTTACTTTGTTTCCTCTCATATTTGCCATGAACTCTACCATCTCCTGTATATAAAAGCGCATATTAGTTTACAATACACACACACACGTATATATTAATCCATGATCAAAATTGTAAACATAATATTTATTAGGTAATGCTAGAGAAACTAAATTTAAAAACAAAGTTTTGAAAACTAAAGAATATATATGGAAGTTGATGATTGGTTTATTACTTAAACTTGATAAACGTGTTTATTTCTATTGGTGACACATAATATATTTTACAAATTTAATATCCAAATTTATTCTCCATAGCATTCCCCATATTTCTTAACAAAAAAAAATGTCAATGTATACATTTAGAAGATTAAATGTTTACATAAATTTAGAAGTAACTACGTACATTCTTGAAAGCAGGGAAGCCGTTGTAGTCTTGAAAGAGAGCCAACTCTCTGAAAACAGATTCTCTATTTCTTTTCAACTCCAGTGCATCGGGATTGCTTGCGAGCCATGACTCAATACGGTCAAACGAGAGCTGCACAGAGAGAGAGAGGGAGAGAGAGAGGTGTATATGGATAAGCATGTTACCGGAAGTGGAATTGCGTAAGAGACTAAAGATGTACAAAATATTAACACTCAAATAATTATAAAAATTAATTAAAAAATGTATAAACAGATATAAGACCATGAGCACGCACGCATGCAAAACCACCAACCAACTTGGATTGTGACTTTGAACAACCATGTACCATCTGATTGATTACATGATTATTTCTTATCATGATAGCTTGAGGCTTGACCAAGCCATGAGATATTTTCAAAATATTTTGTGGCATAGAAGCTAGCAAGTAGTACTTTTTTTTCTTTTACGTTAGAGGGCTTCGAACCTTATACTTAATTTACTAATTCCAATGGACTTTAGTAGCAATAATAGATCGTAGATTTTCATGATGACGGATTCTCACCTGATTCTCAGCAAGTCCCATCTGAATGATACCATTTGGATTTTTAACTTGATCATATGGGTTCTTCTCGTATTCCTGCCATCCCAGGAAGTAGGATGAGTCCTGGCCATGCGAGTCACAACTTGCTTTCCTTGACAACATTTTCAGTGCAACCAAGCTTGCTAGCCTCTGGTTAAGTACTTGTGAAATGAAAAGAATTTTTTCTTAACAATCTGAGAGAGAGAGAGAGAGAGAGAGAGAGAGAGAGAGAGAGGTTGGTTTTTAGGAAGGAGGGTTTGCTTTGTGGAAATAGAGCGCTGCATGCATATAAATAGGGAGCCTCAAGGCACGGGGGCACATGAGGGAAAAACTCGAAAGGCACATTAGTCCGACACTATGAATAATAAATTGACGGTGCTGATTCTTTGACCAGTGCTTACAAATTATATAAAAAATTTATCTTATAAAATATAAAGTAATTATAACTGCAATCACAATTAATCACTTCATAAATCCTAGTCATTTTATGGATATAGACATTATTATTAAAATTTTGCATGTACGTACTTCTCTTACTATACTAGTTGATTGTTATATATAGCACATAAATAAGAGCATTATAGAATTTTTGTTAACGGCCTATACATATAAAAAATGTTATAAATTCATTTCATTTAAATGCAAAGTAAAATCCATCCTTTTGGTAATCTTTTATTTATAATAAAAGTGGAAGGAGATGAGAGATCAAGAAAAATAGCTCATACCACCCCACATTCACGCAGCTAAATTACTTACAAACGAAGAGAATAATGGCTATATGCATGATACTTTTGGCTGCAATTTTTGACATATGTGGTTATGTCATTATTCCCATCATTAATTAAACATTATATTTTTAGTTGCTGTAGGTGGATAGGATTATTGGATGTCGAAGACAGATGGCACTCAACTATGACTTCCAGTGAAGCACCGACACACTAACGTCATGTCTTTTTGCTCTGAAAGCGAACATTATGTACGAATGTCTTTTTGCGTCATCGATCTCCAATTAATCAAGTTTTTGAGTTTTCAATTTCATAATATATAATATAACCGCATAATCAAATGTCTTATGGTAGGGATATGTGGAAAGGGATCATCAACGGATTTTATTTTTAAGAATTATGTGATTGTGATCGTTCATTATATATCATGTGATCATAAATTATTTTAAATTTTTAAATTTTAAATTAAATATAAATAGTACCAAACAAAAATTGACTGCATGATGTACGATGAACAATTACGATCATAGAATTCCTAAGATCCCTAGAAAAATGATCCACCTAGGATCCTTTTCCGGAATATGTAACCACATTAATCAAGTGTGTTGTGGTAGGATTAATGTTATGGTTTCAATTTATATATTTAAAATTTGTTAAAATAGAGACGGTTGAAAATACAAGTTAAATGCGCTAGCAAAATTTTGACGCTATTTACTAGCTAAATTAGCAAATTTTAGTAACTCTTTGAAGTGCTGTTATAATTTAAATTAAAGTACACACATAGAAGAGGATTCAAACTCAAGGGAAAACGGCGAGTGCATTCTTTCTTATACTCAAATTTATGTTGTTTAAATAAGATAAAACTCTGTAAAAAACATAATTCAAATAAGAATAAATTATACAAAACTACATTAAATATTGGGTCAACTACAGTTTTATACCCCATATTTAAAACATTTCAATGTCATACCTTATCTTACGAATTTGTTGCAATGTCGTACATTCGTCAGTTTGTTTGTCAATTCCTCCTTTAAATGCAGACGCGGCTTGAGGCGGGCCCCCTCGCTGGCCCAACTGGATTAAAAAATTAATTAAATATTAGAAATAAAAATCATTTAAATATTTTTATAAAAAAAGGTGGGACTCATCCCTCACAAACCCATCACCATCACCCTTATTCCCGGTTCACCTCAGACATCAACCTCACCCATCTTCGATCACCCCAACCTCTCCTCTGCCACCTGTTCGACTCCCCCTCCCTCCGTTCCTTTCCTCCCCTTCCTTGACAAACTATCCACAACGGTCATTTGAACATGAAAAATATAATTTTACATAAACTTCCAGCTCTCTTTCTATCGCCCTCCTCCTTCCCACCTCCATTACTATTGCTAGATTACTTGCAGGTTAGAGAAACGGAGGAAAGAGTTTGAACCCATCAACTCCTTCCCTCCTTCCCTTTTCTCCCTCTCCAATCTTGCCATGCTGGACCCATCTTTCAACCTAGTATGTGGCAAAATTCCACCAGATCTCTACCTCTCATGGGCTCAAACCCGACCCGATCCCCCTTGTCTTCCCTAGTTTCCAACTCGAGATCCAAACGGAGCCACTGGGAAATTTATAGGTCGTGAGTAGAGGTGTTAGACCATTGGCAGTGGTGGGTGGTGGAGGTGTTGGACTAGCTTGAGAGAGAATTTTGGGGGTCTTTAATTTGGAACTTTTCCTGGTGCGTCGTGAGCTTTATGGGTCGGATCTTCCAGTCGAAGAACAACTCATCGACAGAGCTCATATTCCTGTTCAAGAACAACTCAATGATATTGAGTCACGACGATTTTGAGGTTCTGAGTGTACTGGGCGAGTTGATGAATATTTTTGGTTATTGATCTAGGACTCGGCGGCGAGGAGAGTGTAAGGAAGATGAGGATAGCAACAGAGGAAGAGGGAGGATAAGGAGTGGTGGGG
This sequence comes from Pyrus communis, assembly GCF_041283825.1. Lineage (NCBI taxonomy): Eukaryota > Viridiplantae > Streptophyta > Magnoliopsida > Rosales > Rosaceae > Pyrus > Pyrus communis. The sequence continues at coordinate 39,402,082 of NC_142579.1, read as the reverse complement.
GAGGTTTACACAATGAGATCAGCTTTAGAATTTTCAACTAAAAAGTGATTAATTTGGTAAGATTTGTGTAAAATGGTTGTGATTGTGGCATATAGGGCTTTGGATGAAGTCTAGGTGAGGGAGGAGAGGGCGAGGTTGATGTCCTTAGGTGGGCTAGGGAAGAAGGGTGAGGGTGATGGGTTTGTAGGGGGTGGATCCCACTTTTTAAACAAAAAAATTTAAATGATTTATTTTTTAATATTTAATTAATTTTTAATCCAGTTGGGCCAAAGAGTGGGCCCTGCCTCAAACCACGTCAGCATTTAACGGAGAAATTAACAGACAAACTGACGGAGGTATAACATTGCAACAAATTCGTAAGATAAGGTATGACATTGAAATGTTTTAAAGATGAGGTATGAAACTGTGGTTGACCCAATAGTTGAGTTAATTTTGTGTAATTTACCCTTTAAATAATGGCTTATTTATATTTCTTCAGATCAAGATTTGTCTTTAAGGATAATAAGCATGGTTTCATTTTTTATCTTAAACTCAAATATCATACAAAGATGCGGATGTGTATCTATTGTCTAAGATAATGTGTCTATCACTTTGTATTCAAATTTGAATTATCTTCTCGTAAATTAGAATATCTTAGAATATCAAATAACATTATTAACCTTATTTTAGTTGAGAAAAAAAAAAAAAAAAAGAAGAAGAAATTATCACATCTCTTGATACTTATAAATCGGTTTGATATTTCGTAAAAAAGAAAATTGATATATTTGCATGATTGCATCCTTTGGAGAAGAGGTGGTGAAATATCACTATTATTAGAGTGTCCTGAGTAGTTGTAGTCAATCGTGGAACCCAGGAAGCCTGGTCTTGTATACTTCTGCAGATCCCTCCAAATCAGGTAACCCAATTGGGGAACATTTGGGACTTGCCTTTGAGTTCCTCTTTGTTTTTATTTCTCGGAGTGAAGAGAGAGCGGGAGAGAGAGAGAGCATTCTGCAAAGCTTGGCATATGATGCCATGCCAGTCACAATAATGTTAAAGAGACTCTCTTGAAATGAAGCTATTCATAGACTCTCGATCACTTTATATTTTTAGTACAATATTTTATAATGTCGTTATATAAATTGTGTCAAAAATATATAGTAACCAAAAATTCATAAAAAATTTATAAAAAATCTCACTTTAGATAAATTCTCATTTGCATTTCTCTTATCCATATGTTTCCCATATATCCATTCTATCCAATGGTGAATGATTAACACGGACCAGGTGGTCCTACCGTACCATTAGATGCACAGAATGGTAGAGAGGAGTTCCTGGTTGTGGGCTGTTGCCAGGTGTCGGGTTTTTAATTCGGACATCGGGTGGTCCAGACTCCGTGGCGTTTACGAGCAATGAGAATCTCAATAGAAAGCGTGTAGAGTTAGGGTAAGGGCTAGCAGTGTCATGGTCCAAATCCATATGATATATGGGTCCCATTTAGAGCAACTCCAGCGTGTCAGCCCTTCTTTCAAGCTATTCATTATTCAATCCACCTGGTAAACCGAAATCGCTTTTTGCATTCCCACTGTTGCACTTCAATAGCCATGGCAATAGGCAATAAAATATTAGTATTTTTTTATTTATAAAATAATACAAAATAATTTTATTTGTAATTTCGGATAAGATTTTTAATCGTTCTCGTTGCGCCACGTGTCATTATCCGAAAAGTTATAAAATAATACAAAATAATTTTATTTGTAATTTCAGATAAGATTTTTAATCGTTAACTTATTTCGTATAAATTACTCGTTTAGTTTTCTCGGCCATTTTCTTATTGCCTTCTCCCTTCTCAGCGTTAAAGCTTATCTCCCACTTTATAAATCTCATGAAGTTATTTAAATTTATTTTGTAAATAAATAATTTACTATTAATTACATCGATATTTTTGCATAAAATCGGCTGTGAGAATTATTAGACCATACAATTAATCAAATTGATGACAATATCAATGTTAATTGACAACGAATTTTTGAAACTTCTCAGAAATTCTGACAGTCGTTCTTTTTAAAAATACTACATACCTACTATTTTAGATGAGTTTCTGAGAAACAACTGAAGTCTTATCCCATATCTCAACTGAACCCTACTAATTAATTTATATAGCTAGCTAGCTCCCACTGCATGCTGTTTCGTTTTAAGGATTGACTTCTATAGCTATCGAATCATCATAGAGAATCAAGTTAACACGTGCCCGATAAATTAATATATAATCCTTAGAAAACTAATCATTCGAACATTTTGCATGATTTTATATAATCGATAGTCTGTGAACATAACATACTACATAGTTTACGTATACTACATAAATTGCTAATTAATTTTCTGTTTTTATTTGAGTGCTAATTTAACTTTGACTTGTAGAAAAGTTACATATACGTGTGATTTTCCCAACACTAATACAACACAAAGCAGTACATTAGCTAGATTGATTATTTAAAACAAGTGATTAAGGGAATGACGGAAAAGGGTTGGTGTGTGGTTTATTTTCCATTCATTAAACTTGTCTTGTTTAGCATAATCACACGCGTTATAGAGTGAGGTACAGCTCAACTGCAAGATTTGTTCTTGATTCTCTGGCACTGAAACTGCAATTATTTTCCACAGATTCTGTCTTAGAAAAAAAAAAAAATATCAATTATTCATACAAAAGAAGTGTTTTTTTATTTTG